>NC_034192.2:34323396-34365896 GCF_002021735.2 Oncorhynchus kisutch | reverse complement strand
GACTCCATTTTGCTCCTCCCTTCCTATAGGCAGAAACTCAAACAGGAAGTAACCGCCGTGCTAAGGACTATTCAACACTGGTCTGACCAATTGGAATCCACGCTTCAAGATTGTTTTGATCACGCGGACTGGGATATGTTCCGGGTAGCCTCTGAGAATAACATTGAGGAATACACTGATACGGTGACTGAGTTTATCAGGAAGTATAGGAGATGTTGTACCCACTGTGACTATTAAAACCTACCCTAACCAGAAACCGTGGATAGATGGCAACATTCACGCAAAACTGAAAGCGTGAAACACCGCATTTAACCATGGCAAGGTGACTGGGAATATGGCCGAATACAAACAGTGTAGTTGTTCCCTCTGTAAGGCAATCAAACTCGCAAAATGTCAGTATAGAGACAAAGTGGAGTCGCAATTCAATGGCTCAGACACTTGAAATATGTGGCAGGGTCTACAGACAATCACGGACAACAAAGGGAAAACCAGCCACGTCGCAGACACCGATGTCTTGCTTCCGGACAAGCTAAACACCATCTTCGCCCGCATTGAGGATAACTCAGTGCCTGCTACTAAGGACTGTGGGCTCTCCCTCTCCGTGGCCGACGTGAGTAAGACATTTAAGCGTGGTAACCCTCGCAAGGCTGCCGGCCCAGACGGCATCCCTAGCCGCATCCTCAGAGCATGCGCAGACTAGATGGCTGGAGTTTTTACATATTCAATCTCTCCCTATCCCAGTCTCCCCACTTGCTTCAAGATGTCCACCATTATTCCTGTACCCAAGAAATCAAAGGTAAATGAACTAAATGACTATCGCCCCGGAGCACTCACTTCTGTCATGAAGTGCTTTAAGAGATCATATCACCTCTACCTTACCTGACACCCTAGACCCACTCTAATTTGATTACCACCCCAACAGATCTCACAGCACACTGCTCTATCCCATCTGGAGGAATACCTATGTAAGAATGCTATTCATTGACTATAGCTCAACATCCAACACCTTAGTACCCTCCAAGCTCATCATTAAGCTCAGGGCCCTTGGTCTGAACCCCGCCCTGTGCTACTGGGTCCTAGACTTCCTGATGGGCCGCCCCCAGGTGGTGAAGGTAGGAAACAACACCTCCATTTGCTGATACTCAACACAGGGGCCCCACAAGGGTGTGTGCTCAGCCCCCTCCTGTACTCCCTGTTCACCCATGATTGTGTGGCCATGCAAGCATCCAAGTCAATCATCAAGTTTGCAGAGAACACAACATTAGTAGGCCTGGTTACCAACAATAACGAGACATCCTACAGGGAGGAGGTGATGGCCGTGGGAGTGTGGTGCCAGGAAAACAACCTCTCACTTAACATCAACAAAACAAAGGAGCTGATTGTGGACTTCAGGAAACAGCAGAGTGAGCACCCCCCTATCCACATCGAAGGGGCCGCAGTGGAGGTTGAATACATTTGTCTTTTCACCTAAAACCCTCACAAACTTTTACAGATTCACAATTGAGAGCATCCTGTTGGGCTGAATCCCTACCTGGTACGGCAACTGCACTGCCCGTAACCGCAGGGTTCTTCAGAGCATGGTGCGGTCTGTCCAACACATAACTGGGGGCAAACTACCTGCCCTCCAGGACACCTACAACACCCGATGTCACAGGAGGGCCAAAAAGATTACCAAGGACAACAACCACCCGAGCCACTACCTGTTCACCACGCTATCATCCAAAAGGTCAGTACAGGTGCATCAAAGCTGGAACCGAGAGACTGAAAAACAGCTTCTATCTCAAGGCCATCAGACTGTTAAATCGCCATCAGTAGTACCTTAGAGGCTGCTGCCCTATATACATTGACTTGAAATCACTGGCTACTTTAATAATGGAAAACTGGTCACTTTAATAATGTTTACATATTTTGCATTACTCATTTCATATATATATACTGTATTCTATTCTACTGTATCTTAGTCTATGCCGCTCTGACATTGCTTGTCCAAATATTTATATATTCTTAATTACATTCCTTTACTTTGGATTTGTGTGTATTGTTGTGAAATTGTTAGATATTACTGCGCTGTTGGAGCTAGAAACACAAGCATTTCGCAACACCCGCAATAACGTCTGCTAAACACGTGTATGTGACCAATAAAATTGATTTGATTCCAGTCCAGCTTAGATTAGCCCAGTCTATCGCCGTCCAGTCCAGTAAAGCCCACCTAAAGTCTAACCTCAGCCCTGGACCAACCCATGTTAAATCCAGCTCAGCCCCAGCTTAAATCCAAACTCTGAGACCTGCCTGTGAGTGGGAATCGCCCATTAGGCCACATCACCCATAGTGCTTTGCCAAATCAGTGCAGCCTTGTGTGTCAGGCAAATTAACTTAATGAGTGTGATGGCTGAGCCTTGTGTGGCTGACTGGGTAGGAGGGTAAGGTGGGCGGGCGGCTGGGGAGGCCGGATTAACGCTGTCACACACTGCCTCTGTGAATGGGCCTCGTTAAGTGGGCTTGTTTAAGTGTGTCAGAGAAGGAGTACCTGACATATCCACAGAGACAGCAGACAGAGAGAAGTGTTTAAAACTCCTTCAACACATGCGCATGCACCTACACACACACACACACACACACATGCCTGGACATACAAACACACTCAGACCCATTTCTATGATGTAGGTCACATTGAGCATGGTTAAATGCACACATTAATATGATTATTGTGGATAGTCAGATTCATATAATAGTTAGATGAACAGTTTGACAAGCTTTGCAAGAAGAACGATTTCCCTAATAACACAGAAACCAGTACATGGACACATCTGAAATCAGGCTACCCGATGGGACTTTTGGTAAATGCAGAAAATCGCCAATCAAAATAAAACCTACCACATTGACCATGTTATTTTTATGAAAGCTTTTTGCTTCAGAGTTCAGACCTATAACGGTTGTATGTGAAAACGACCTCTAAGATGCATATTTTCAGTTTTTCTGAACTCACTTCACTCGCGTGTTAGAGGAAGGCTCTGACCTACTGGTCCTGGAACATGCACAGATCAAATACACCGCTGGAGCGCTGATTAAGCTGTTTACATGTCCTAATCATTCAAAAGATTGCAACAACAAAAAATAAATGGTGTTTTAATATGGCGTATGCTTACTTCAATTTTGACTTTTGCGCCTATTAATATAAGCAGAGTAAGGTGTTTACATCACTATTTCTATACCCGGCCTACTGCCATAATCAGTTTAATATCGAGTTATTACTGAGCATGTAAACACACTCAATGTAGGCTACTGTATACTCTGTGTGTGTGTGTGTGTGTGTGTGGTCCGTCTTTGTGTACGTGTACGCGCAATGTGCTTGTGCACATGCAGGTGTGTGTACTGTATTTGTGCGTTTGTGCATGTGTGTGTGCTAGCGTGTGTGTGTGTGCTAGCGTGTGTGTGTGTGTGTTTGTGTGTGCTAGCGTGTGTGTGTGTGTGTGTGCTAGCGTGTGTGTGTGTGTGTGCTAGCGTGTGTGTGTGTTTGTGTGTGCTAGCGTGTGTGTGTGTGTGTGTTTGTGTGTGCTAGCGTGTGTGTGTGTGTGTGTGTGTGTGTATACCTGACAGATCCGTCACCCTTGAGGCAGTGCTAGGATGGCGATGTGGAGGAGCTCATGTTAAATCCCACCTGTAATTTCCCACTGCATTATTCATGTGTTAGATCTAAATTGGAGAGAGCTGACAAAATGGACTATTTCTAGAAACTCTCATTAGAATAGTGTTGTTGCCAACATCAAAGCTGAACAGCCTATTCACCTTATGATGCCTGGCAACAAGGCTGCATCCAATTTGTTGTGATTGTTTTCCTCCTTCCGGCCCATTCACAAAAAAAGCAAAACGTTATTAAATATTCATTTAAGTTGTCAAAACCATTGAATAATGTACACAGAACCTGAAAGATATGTTCATTCTATGTTGTAGAAAATTATTGAAAAAATTTAAATATTTGCTTTTACATAGTGTAAGCACTTGGTAGCAACTTTCGCTACAGTAGCATTAACATTTTCAAAGAGAATGACTTCCGGTGTTAGCTATTTAGCTTTCTAACAGATATCCAAGTTGTATCTACAAAAACCCTTTTCAGCATGGTTTCTGTCTTTTGTAATTTATATTCTGTGTTTAACAACTTTGACATTTCACACGTTGGTCTTTGATTGAAAAGGGACACAGCCTGTATGGATAGCGACCATTAGATATAGTCTAATATGCTAATACCGCCAGTCATTCTCTATGAGATTGTCAATGCTAACGAACGTCGCTTCCGAGTGCTTTTACTTACTTGAAAACAAACATTAAAATGTTTTCAATAATTTTCCTCAACATAGAATGAACATATCTTATTTAATAGTGTTGACTAATTGAATTAATATTCAACAACATTCTGGTTGTTTGTGAATGGTCTGGAAGGACAAAAACATTCACGTTCGATCAGGAACTTGGTCAATGTGGGCTGGGCATCATAAGGTGACTATGCACTCTGATCTGAGTCGTACACCTCACTCTCCTCTCCGCCCTGCAACAGGCAGTCAGTTATGCGTGAGGTGTGTGTGATCACTGAAATAGACGAGGATTGGAAGTCTGAACTAGAGGTCGGCCGATTATGATTTGTCAACGCCGATACCGATTATTGGAGGACCAAAATAAGCCAATGCCGATTAATCGGACGATTTTTATATATTTAATAATGACAATTAGAACAATACTGAATGAACAATGAACACTTTTACTTTAACCTAATATAATATATAAATAAAATTAATTTAGTCTCAAATAAATAATGAACCATGTTCAATTTGGTTTAAATAATGCAAAAACACAGTGTTGGAGAAGAAAGTAAAAGTGCAATATGTGCCATGTAAAAAAGTTAACGTTTAAGTCTCCTGTCTCAGAACATGAGAACATATGAAAGCTGGTGGTTCCTTCTAACATGAGTCTTCAATATTCCCAGTTAAGAAGTTTTAAGTTGTAGTTATTATAGGACTATTTATCTCTATACCATTTGTATTTCATATACCTTTGACTATTTGATGTCCTTATATACACTTTAGTATTGCCAGCCTAATCTCGGGAGTTGATAGGCTTGAAGTCATAAACAGCCCTGTGCTTCAAGCATTGCTAAGAGCTGCTGGCAAACGCAGGAAAGTGCTGTTTGACTGAATGCTTACGAGCCTGCTGCTGCCTACCACCACTCAGTCAGACTGCTCTATCAAATATCAAATCATATACTTAATTATGATATAATAAACTGACAGAAATATGATCCTTTGGTCATTAATATGGTCAAATCCAGAAACTATCATTTTGAAAGCAAAACGTTTATTCTTTCAGTGAAATACGGAACTGTTACGTATTTTATTGAACGGGTAGCAACCCTAAGTCTAAATATTGGTGTTACACTGCACAACCTTCAATGTTATGTCATAATTATGTAGGGTAGCCTAGTGGTTAGAGCGTTGGTTAGAGCGTTGGACTAGTAACCGAAAGGTTGCAAGTTCGAATCCCTGACCTGACAAGGTACAAATCTGTCATTCTGCCCCTGAACAGGCAGTTAACCCACTGTTCCTAGGCCGTCATTGAAAATAAGAATTTGTTCTTAACTGACTTGCCTAGTAAAATTTAAAAGAAAAGAAAATTCTGGCAAATTAATTACGGTCTTGGTTAGGAAGAAATGGTCTTCACACAGTTCGCAACGAGCCAGGCGGCCAAAACGGCTACATATTTCCTGACTCTGCTTGCACAGAACGCAAGAGAAGTGACACAATTTACCTAGTTAATATTGCCTGCTAACATGAATTTCTTTTATGCAGGTTTTAAAAAATATGCTTGTGTATTGATTTTAAGAAAGGCATTGATGTTTATGGTTAGGGACATTTGTGCAACGATTGTGCTTTTTCACGAATGCGCTTTTGTTAAATCATCACGAAGTTGAAGTAGGCTGTGATTCGATGATAAATTAACAGGCACCGCATTGATTATATGCAACGTAGAACAAGCTAGTTAACCTAGTAATATTATTAACCATGTGTAGTTAACTAGTGATTATGTGAAGATTGATTCCTTTTTATAAGATAAGTTTAATGCTAGCTAGCTCCTTGCAGCCACAAGGTCCTTTTGATACTGCACTCGTGTAACCGGTGGTCAGCCTGCCACGCAGTCTCCACGTGGATTGCAATGTAATCGGCCTTAATCGGGGTCCAAAAAGGCCGAATAACGATTGTTTTGAAAACTTAAAATCGGCCCTAATTAATCAGCCATGTCGATTAATCGTTCGACTTCTAGTCAGAACCTCTCTCTTTCTTTCAGTTTGTCTTTCCCTCTTTTTCTCCCCTTCTCTCTCCCTCCATCTCTTCTTGTCCCTCCCTCCCTCCCCCATGGTGTTCCGCAGCGGTAGCGATAGTGAAGGTGCCGGTGGTGTTGGGAGCTTAGGCGAAGCTATTCATGCAGAATTCCTTCCCAGGCCTAAAGCAAAGAGTGAGGCTGACTGAGGCTGAGGACTGATCCGGCCTGACAACTGTTATGGCATAGCGTCATCTGCTGTGATTGCACTCTGAGTCGGGCACCTAATCTGCATGACTGAGCCTATTTTTTACTATTCTGGGCCCCAGCTACAGTCACAAAGGCTGTCCCCCAAATGGTCCCCTATTCCCTCTATAGTGCACTATGTTAGACCAGAGACCATATTTTGGTCAAACATTGTGCACTATGAGAGAATAGGGTGCAATTTTGCAAACACACATATTATACACTTACAATCACGCTTTATTTACCACTACCACTCTCTTCAAGGTCAAAGTTCAGATTTGATCCTTCTCTCATTGTCTCCAGCCTGTTGTTAAAATAACCTGGCCTTGGGTTCAGGGTTGTATTTTCTGAGACCCCCTTCTGTCTCATTTGAAGCCTACTGTGTCTCTACTACTCATAGCTGGCGGACATTTTGGTCGTCAGCGTCAAGGTCAGAGTTTGGGTGGTCAATTTTTTTAAAAGTCAGTCAGTGCAGTCAAAGATTGGTCACTAAACTGTCATAGAGGACCCCAGCCTTGGAGTGCCATGTCCCCCTAAAATACTTACTCCAACTCATAGGGGTCCACATGTAGTCATACCTCCTTTATGGGTCTAGGTCAGAGGTCAAGGTGAAGGAGCATGTGTGGGGCAGGGGGGTCCAGGGGAGTGACATGTTAAAGAGGGACTCATTGCCCCTGTGTGCTGTAGATACCGTTTGATGGTTTCTTGGTGATGGGTGTGTGATTTTGGGGACCTGGTAGCCCCCGAGGTGTTGGTGGCTGACATGTTGAGGAAAATCCATCCTGGTGGCGCAGTGGACTAATTCTAAGGATAAGTAACAGAAGATCATAGGTTTGAATCTCACTGACGCCGTGCCACAATAAAACCAAAAAATGTGTTTGCATGATTAATTCCTAAGAAAATTAATTTGCAGGTGTCCTATCTGTGCTTGGAGTTCAAAACAGTTAACCTAAGCTAGCAGTGTTATTAAAATTCTTATTGAAACATGTTCTCAGAACATTATTTAATTACTTTCAAAGAACCTATCACTTCTTCTCTCAGAAAACAAGGAAAATCAGTTTACGTCTTTGACAGATTAGGCTGCCTGTAGTGTTAGCATAGATTGAGTTAGACAATTCAGTTACATAATTGACTTTGGAGGGTAGTCCCTCCCTCCCTCTCTTACATCTTCCCTCCTGTCCCTCTTTCCTCTCTCTTTAAAATGAATGTATTACCTGAATGACAGCTCCTCTCCTCTTCATCCTCCCATTTCTGATCTCTTGCTGCTTTACCCACAATCCCCTGTGGATGATGTCACCACAGGCTAGCAGGCAACAAAGGCCACGGAAAACCACTGCTCATCATCATTGAGTAGTTTACTTTCCTAATCTGTACATTTTTACTACCTGCTACGGAGGACTACACTGCCTTATATAGTTTATCAAAACAATTCAAATGTATTTATAAAGCCTTTTTTGCATCAGCAAATGTCACAAAGTGCTTATACAGAAACCCAGCCTAAAACCCCAAGCAGCAAGCAATGTAGATGTAGAAGCAAGGTGACTAGGAAATACTCCCTAGAAAGTCAGGAACCTAGGAAGAAATCTAGAGAGGAACGAGGCTCTGAGGGGTGCCCAGTCCTCTTCTGGCTGTGCCAGGTGGAGATTATAAGAGTATGTGGCCATTAAGGCTAGATGGTTCTTCAAGATGTTCATAGGTGACCAGCAGGGTCAAATAATAATCACAGTGGTTGTAGAGGGTGCAACAGGTCAGCAACCTCAGGAGTAAATGTCAGTTGTTTTTTCATAGCCGAGCATTCAGATGTTGAGATAGCAGGTGCGGTAGAGGGAGCGAGAGGGAGCGAAAACAGCAGGTCCAGGACAAGGTAGCACATCCGGTGAACAGGTCAGGGTTCCATAGCCACAGGCAGAACAGCAGGAAACTCGGTCAGCAGCAGGGATCATTGTACCTTTTTCTCTCTTGGCCCCTTTTTGGATTTCTATGATATTTATGTAGATAGACATGGCAACTGGACAGATAGCACAGAAAAGCTTGTATAATTGTTTACTTGATTTGACCGTAGTGGCTTTTTGATGTACTGTACGTTGTTAATCAGTTATACTCTAGGACTGTAGAAGCTACTTGGAAGTTCAGCTTAGGGAATCAACTCAAATGTGCTTTACACTCTAAAATATGGCCCTAGGGTTTATGGCAGGGAGCCTAATGTTGTGTGTGTGTGTGTGTTTTTCTGTTTCTGGTTAGGTCATATGAAGGACAAGAACACTGTCTTGCTCCAATCTAACTTCTAACCCTGCCCATATAAACAACTGATGTTACTATGTTTTTATGTGTGTGAATGAGGTGTCTAAAATGTAAAGACTAATCTATATCAACCCCATGACACCGTGTTTACGGGCTAGCTGGGTCCTGCTAGGAGAGCAGGCCTTTCTTTACCACTCCACGCCATTTATAAGACCTGTGATGTAAAGCCTTGACATAGGGATCCATCAATAGGAAAGAGAGGAAAAACCACATCCACACAAAACAACTGAATGCCTCCGTTCCCCCCTGAGAGCCGGCGAGCAGCTTGAAGTGAAAGCGGGCTGCTCGCTTTTGCTCTTTTCACCACCCCCCCCTTTCTCCCAGTGCTACTAGACTAGGAAGAGTGTTTGAGTTGCTTTTTAGAAGTCTCTCCAGTCCAGACCACGGCACATTAAGCAGAGATACGACTGGACTGGGTGGTTAAGAGGGCTCTGCTGCACTGCTCCTCATCCCATCCCATTGTTTTATGATCTCTGTCTCCCCACAGGCCAATAACCAGGCAATCAACTGTGAGGCATCAAACATCATCCGTCGTAAAAGTCTCTCGATAAAGCCCCAAGTCTGTGTGTCATGTATTAACAAAATAACCGTTGATGATATTCGGGGCTATTCTTAGTATGGTGCTTTCTCTTGATTGAAGAGGACATTGGCTCCTGTGGCACTAGAAGCACAACAGCGTGAGAAAATGGACGATACTTTGTCGCGATGCTGTGTCTCCCTCTGTGACATCAAAGTGGCGCAGCGGCAGCGCGGCCAATGTGCTCCCTGATTGTGTGTAAATACAAAAGGGCAGCGGGGATGTTGTAGCAGAACTGAGTGATGAAACTGGCTAGCTCATTAGCTGCACAAAATGGCCGCCCAGCCCAGATACAGAATGGTGATAGGATGTTTCTGGGAAGGTTGAGTGCTAGGAGATCAGTCTGCTCTCATGTTGTCAAGCTTCCTTTTTTGTTGTTGTAGTTGTCATTGATTTTGTCATTTACGTTGTCATTCATTTCCTCGTTTCCTACAGTAGATACCGCATGAGCCGAATGAACTATGTAGTGAGGCTGAGATAGAGACATACAGTGTTGCGCCAACACAGAACTTCATGGATCCTGTCACATTCTATAGGCTTTAAGTCTTTCTCTGAGAGGCAGATGAGAGAAAGAGAAAAACATAGTGCTGTACAAAGTACTGATCTCAACCACAGTAACATCTGCTCTCAGCAGCTCTCCAGGCAACTGACGAACTTAAGGCCTCAGGAGATTCTGTCTTTCATTGTTCTTTGTGACAAACGGACACGTTCAATGTACTACAGTGATTGCGTTAGTCCCTATCTTTTTTTCTGAACTCGTTACTGCAAATATGCATATTCATGAACATCAAATATTCAACATCAACAAATCTAAGACTTCAGAGGATATTCAGAGAGCATTAAGAAAACAAAGTGGTTTCGTCAAGAGACCCGGAGCATCTTAGATGTGGTTTGCTTCTCAAGCAGGCCTGCGGTAAACCAAGATTTGTCACTGAATCTGACATGACGTATTATACTAGACAGTGCTCCATGTAGACATGGCTATAGACGTGGTAGTTATCTGCTAATGCATGTTTTAAATCATGAGCCCTCCTGGACATTCAGCCATTTGAAGAGAGTGGGATGGGCCTTGGCTTTAACGATCACCCTGTCAGTAATCATTGGTAATTTAAATGCAGGTCCAGTCCCGCTATAGCTATCAACAAAGAGGCACTCGGGCAGATAACTGTGATGTAGCAATTCATTCTTATTTGATAGGATGGTTCCCCATTTAAATAGGTATCGACCTTCTCAGACAGCCAAGGACCCCACAGGAACCACTATTGGGTTACTCAATACCATGACAACATCACGTTTCATCACGATTCACGCACCAGCGATCTTCGCCCCTCACCCCGTAGCCCTGTGGCCGTTGTCATGGTGATTATCTGCAACAACTTGCAGCTGCTTGGTTGTGTTGGTTCAGGCTCCTCCTCGTGCCAGCCCTGTGCAAACGTACACACAGTCACACAGCGGCTGTGAAAACACTGGTGCTGGGAACATGAAAAGGACTGAAAAAGGACTGGCTATTGGTGGGGCCGTTTATTCATCGCAACAAGACACTCCCTAGAGAAAAGACAGTAATCATGTGATGCTAACACGTGACATATTTGCTTTGTAGATTAAACAGGTGAAAGAAAAGTGTGCAGTTCGTCTTGCCCCAGGCTTAGAGAGAGTGGAAGGTTGTGCCTACAGTATGTCCCTGTAATTGTTGTTACCCTCCTGCCTATTCAGCTCCTACCCACTCTCCTGACCCTCTCCTTCCCTGACCTAGACTGTTTTGGAACACCCCTGAGAGGCTGGCAGGTAGACACGTGTGATTTTCAGTAACCACTTTTACACAGAGATCACTAACGCCCGAGAACCTTCTTCTGCCAGCACTGTCCACCACTGCCTGTCTGCCACACCTCTGACTTCCCTCTCCTTCACTCTCTTTTTCTTCATATCTCTCCACCAGCTGGCCCCGATTTCTATAATGGCTGTCTCCACAATGAGGGAACAACAAATACTGTGAATCTTTCTGCAACTCATTTAGGTTTTCAGGTGTAAGAGAATACATGGGACTTGTATCTGTCAGCGGTGCATCAAACCTCTCTGATGGAGATCAATTCTGGCTAGGTCCCTTCTGAAATCACTGGATTGGCTGCAGTGACATGATGGTTATTAACAATTGTAGTTTGCTTCTGTCCTACTACACTGTTGTTATGTTATAGGGTGTGTTCGTAATTTGCCTCCCGTGTGTCAGAGTGCGCTTTGGGTCTTTTGTAAACTCAGATTATCTCTGTGTGTGTGTGCTTGTGTAATTGTGTGCTTGTGTGCGTGCTGGAGCTTTCCCACCTGGATCCGGTGGAATATGCCTCTGACAAACATTTTAGAACACCAACTCATTAAAGTTTATTTTTATTGAAGACATCAAAACAACGAAATAACACATATGGACTCATGTAGTAACCAAAAAAGTGTTAAACAAATCAAAATATATTTTAGATTATAGATTATTCAAATAGCCATGTCCTTGATGACAGATTTGCATTCTCTTGGCATTCTCTCAACCAGATTCATATATATACATATACATAGAGAGAGACAGAGATTATATGAACAACTAGACCTGGTCTGATCCGAGTGAGCAGCAGAAAGCAGCAGAAAAGTATTTTTTTAAGCTACGTTAATAACCGGAGCTGAAAAAGGAAGAGCAGCTAGAGAGAGGTAACGCGCTAGCAGAGACCATGCTATGTGTGTAGGCTACTGTGAGTGTGAGCAAGTGACACAGGGAGCAGGAAGGATGGAGGGAGAGATGAGACAGCAACCAACCAAGTTACACTATTTTAAAGATACAATTCTCGTTAATCCAGCCACAGTGTCTGATTTCAAAAAGGATTTACAGCGAAAGCACCACAAAGGATTATGTTAGGTCACCACCAAGCCACAGAAAAACACAGCCATTTTTCCAGCCAAAGAGAGGAGTCACAAAAAGCAGAAATAGAGATAAAATGAATCACTAACCTTTGATGATCTTCATCAGATGACACTCATAGGACTTCATGTTACACAATACATGTATGTTTTGTTTGATAAAGTTCATATTTATATAAAGAAATCTGAGTTTACATTGGCGCGTTACGTTCAGTAGTTCTAAAACATGCGGTGATATTGAAGAATTTACTCATAATAAACATTGATAAAGATACGACTATTATACATGGAACTTTAGATAAACTTCTCCTTAATGCAAACGCTGTGTCCGATTTCAAAAACACTTTAAGGAGAAAGCAAACCATGCAATAATCTGAGTACAGCCTTTCGACAACAAAGCACCCAAAAAGATACCCGCCATATTGGGTAGTCAACATTACTCAGAAATAGCATTTTAAATATTCACTTACCTTTGATGATCTTCATCAGAATCCACTCCAAGGAATCCCAGTTCCACCATAAATGTTTGATTTGTTCGATAATGTCCATCAGTTATGTCCAAATATCTTCTTTTGTTAGGGTGTTTGGTAAACAAATCCAAAAGCACTTTCAGGTCGTGCCGAATGTTCGACGAAAAGTTCAAAAAGTTCCGTTACAGCCCGTAGAAACATGCCGAACTAAGTATGGAATACATCTTTAGGATGTTTTTAACATAAAACTTAATTAATGTTCCAACCAGACAATTCCTTTGTCTGTACAAATGAAGTGGAACGTAGCTACCTTTCACGTGAGTGCGCCAGACCGAGGCTGTGGCACTCTGCCAGACCACTCACTCAAAGAGCCCTTATGAGCACCTCCTTTAGAGTGGAATCCTCAAAACAGGTTCTAAATACTGTTGACATCTAGTGGAAGCCTTGGGAAGTGAAACCAAACTAATATCACCCTGTATCTTCAATGGGGGCTGAGTTGAAAAACTACAAACCTCAGATTTCCCACTTCCTGGTTGGATTTTTCCCCAGGTTTTTGCCTGCCATATGAGTTTTGTTATACTCACAGACATCATTCAAACAGTTTTAGAAAATTCAGAGTGTTTTCTATCTAAATATACTAATTATATGTATATTCTAGCTTTTACGGCTGAGTAGCAGGCAGCTTAATTTGGGCACGTTTTTCATCCAAGCTACACAATACTGCCCCCTAACCAAAAGAAGTTAAACTAGCTACGTAGCTAGCTTGCTAGGCTAATTGAGGCTGCATGCGCTTTCTCATCCTACACAGTTACTAATAACAACAACTCCATTCAGAAAATTAAGTAGCGGTCTACCTGTTGGCTCTTGGTCGTTGTAGCATATCCTTGTCCTTTAGTTTTTAATTCCGTCATTTTAATCCCATCTTCCATTAATTAGATATCTCCTAACTTTTGTCACACACGGAGGCTCTATCACTGTAGCCTATTGCCGCTTTGATGACTTATGATTCGCCAAACAACAACAACCTACATGCTGGTGAAAGCAAGAGCAGCAGCATAAATGATACAATTTCTCTCTTTGTTTATTGCAGCAGTGGGTGTTTGGATCTGAACGGGTCCTTCCGGACAATTCAGTTGAAATTACACATACCCGTAACCCGTTGCAATCAGATCAGACCCATGACATTATTTAGAATTCCAAATCCGGTCCCGCTCTGGTCTTGGGTATTTGGGTACAGGTGGATTCATGAACACCTCTACCTTGATTCCAAAAGGTTATATCTCTCAGTGCGTAGTAACAAGTACAACATTCCATAAAAACAATATTTTTTAATACAGCCATGAGATTTCTTTCCTGCCAAGAATCCTTGAACGGCTCATGTTGGAGTGCTAAAAGAAAGCCCTTCCTAATTGCTACTCTTTGTTTGTTTCTAGGCAGCCCTGAGCTGTGAGGCTGCTGACAACTTTCTCACAGACTAAGTCAATGTACACGCTCCAGTTGAGAACTAAACCAACTGCTCATCTCCTATTAACACTCGTTCATTCCCTGACAGATTTAAAAAAGAATAATTTAAGAATAGGTCAATTATTACTATAGATGGCTTTCTTGTTTTGCCTTGACTGCTTCTAAATATTGTCTGATGTATTTAGCATGGCTTTTTCCCATCAGGCCATAGCTATAGTCTATTTCTTGAGGCTAGAGTTGGCAATGGTCAAGAAAAATTCCTGTCCCAAAACTACATTTCTACTCGATACTAGTTATAGTTTTAATGAACATTTCTGTCATAAATCTATACTGAACGATATTGTCTTTATAGTAATATCACTCAAAGTCACAACTCGGCTCTCTATTTATGTGACAGTGTTTTGTTCCAGGGTCTTGCACGACACGGTTCTTAATGTTTCATTTATTTGCCTGCTGTCCCAGATTAATGCCACTCAGACAGCAAATCAATAGCTGCCTGGAAGTCCATCACTAAAACACAAGAATGGGAAAGAACGACTCCAGTGTTCCCTGAAGGTGGTTTAAAGTTTTGGGGCCTGTCTTGCCAAATAAAGTCCCCCGGCAAAATAGTGTCCCCCTCTGCGTCACAATGGGATTCGATAAACTACTAGCGTCCGTTGCTACATCAACGGTGTGATGACCTAATGATTAGAGTTTTGGAGATCATTACTGCCTAAATGGAGTTCTTTTCATCATCGCTATGCAAACCAGGCTGATTTCCACAAATGTTTTTGTTTGTTTTGTTTATCTAATATAATGAAAACATTGATTCAAACTACTTTTGGGTACCTTGTTAACATTACAACATGAAATCCATATCTTAAACATTGCTACGTTTCGGAAACGACAAAGAGAACTTGTAATCTGCTTGACACATTAAAATGACCTTACAGATCACGAAGTCGGCTAATTTCCACTCCATTCATATGCAAATCCGTTTAATTCATACAGTGGCTTGTCTGGCTGAAAATGTTTTTATTTGAACCTGCCCTTCCCTTATCAACACTGAAATAATATCATTTCACTAGCCCTCTATTATGGTTCATTTGTTCTATCTCGTATAGCTCATTAGTACACCCTAGTGGTTGATTATATATATATGTATCTATTGTAGGTCCTAGGATACAACAATGAATAATGTGGAAGAAATAAATACCATCAAAGGATACATTACAACTTACGGTAATGAACACCTTGTGAAAACAAACCTGGCAATATTTAAGATTCGAATAGATACACTTTGATCGTTTTTGGTACGTTTGTGTCATTCATTTCTTTTCACCGATTCTTTTTTTGTGCACTCACATGGCAATCATAAAATACTGAATTCTGGTGTGTGGAATATAGAGGAGGTGGTTGCTGTGTGGGTGGGAGGTTCTGCCTGTCACAGGCAGCCAGTCTCAGAAGCGAGACTTGAAGAGAGAGACTGCAAATTCCAGGCACTGCTGCTCACTCTGTTCTGAGAGTTTGCAGTGCTAGTGTTTTTAGTTAATCTGTGTATCTCACATATTATGTGCCCAGTATGATAGAGCAAAATAACTTTCTTATCAGATAATGACAACAACAGTAGCTGTAGATGATGTAATGAAAAGTTGGAGGGTAGTTGGTAATGGAGGACCTCAGGTGGATCCACGTCTGGGTGTTGGGCAGGACCCCTAGGTCCTGGAGAACAGGAGCAGAGTTAAAGGGAACAGGTTAGGAGACAGAGACATAAACGAGCAAAACACACAGGTTACACTTTATTGTGAAAAAATGTGATGGATTAATGGAGTATCTCGTACAACGCTGTGTACTACTCCCTTCACAGAACAGCGCAAACTGGCCCTAACCAGAATAGAAAGAGGAGTGGGAGGCCCCAATGCACAACTGAGCAAGAGGACAAGTACAGAGTGTCCAGTTTGAGAAACAGATGCCTCACAAGTCCTCAACTGCCAGCTTCATTAAATAGTACCCACAAAACAATAAAAATAATACATTAAAAGATTAAGATGGGAAAAAGAACACAGACACTGTACAGAGGAACTCTGCCTAGAAGGCCAGCATCCTGGAGTCGCCTCTTCACTGTTGACGTTGAGACTGGTGTTTTGCAGGTACTATTTAATGCCAGTTGAGGACTTGTGAGGCATCTGATTCTGTTTTTCAAATAGGCCCAAACACCATCAAGCCCAGTCAGTCTGTAGGTGGTCAGGCTGTGCCTACCGCCACTGAAGCCAGGCGCATGGCTGGCCTGTTTGCTTACTAAAGATCACACTTAGGCAGCCAACGTAATTGGAAAGGAGAGGAGAGGCAAGGAGATGACTGTGTGCCCTCCCCAGATCTGTCTGCCCTCTATAGCTCCAGCTCTGTGTATCACTGTGGTAACTAGTCCCTTTCTCCTCACTGCAGGTAAAGAGTTAAGATACAAGGGTCACAGAGCTGGGATTACGGTTCAGTGGGCATCAAACACGAATCCATCCTCTCTCCTCGTCTTTGAAGCATGATTACAGCAGTGGCAATAGCATTAGCTGTGTTGCGGTGTTTTTGCTCCATGTGCCACAGTGTGTCGGTGTACCATGGTGTTTGAAAAGGAGCAGTCTTGAATAGAGAGATATGAGCCCCAGCTCTCCTCTCTCCTCCTCGGGCCAGCTTACAGCTCACACAGTGAGTCATGGTCTCTCCACAGGGCCTTTCTCTTCCCAAAGCCCCTGCACAAAGGACACATTGGAGACCCCGCTGGTATGGAGAGCTAACCAGGCAGGTGGGACTGTGTTGTGAGAGACACACACACTGATAGTCACACAAACAAACTCTCAGGTATGCACACACTCGGCTCCAAATGCCCGAGGCCCCAGATAGGCTCCCCAGTCCTTCTAGGTGGTCTGCTCACGCTGCAGCCTTAAGGTGTGCTGTTCTGCGCTGCATCCTCCGGTGTGTAAGCACATTAAACGCACAGCCCGCGTGTGTGTGGTGAGAGTCGCCCCTGGAAACGTGGCCGCGAAAGACAAGAAAGGGAGAGAGAGAGTGGCAGAAAGCATAGAGAGAGGAGGGTTGTTGCTGTTTCAAGGATGCTCTTTCTGTGGACGTGAAAGAGAAACATCTATAGTCAGCCATAACTGTCCTTGACCTGTTCTCTCTCCTCACGTTCAGTCTTTTCTCTCATTATGGCTCAAGGCGTGTGCGTGTTTGTGATGAGCCGGTTGACTCATAACCCACAGCCCCATCGGTTATATCCTCAGGGCGGACGGGTTCAGGGCCATTAAATATTGTGTGGATGAAGGGCGGTTGGCGGCGGCTTGAATAAAGAGAAACAATACCTCTAAAAAAATCCATAAATGTATCATTCTTCTGCTATTTATATCTATGGGCTACATTGAAGTTTTTCTTTGGTTATTTTAGGCTATCTGGCATTAGTGCTGAAGCCTAAACTTTAGGATTAACTGTACGCGCGCCAAA
Organism: Oncorhynchus kisutch; assembly: GCF_002021735.2. Taxonomy (NCBI): domain Eukaryota; kingdom Metazoa; phylum Chordata; class Actinopteri; order Salmoniformes; family Salmonidae; genus Oncorhynchus; species Oncorhynchus kisutch. The sequence goes on along the minus strand of NC_034192.2, from coordinate 34,348,166 downwards.
CCCTACACTGTCAATACTTTAGGGCCATAAAACATTAACGTCAATCCACGGAGGCGAAAAGGACATCATTCAATTAGACAAAATCAGCGAAAGGAGATAAAGAGAAGTGAGGGCCAGAAAAGAAATGTTCGGAAAATATTTGGTGAAGTGTTAAAAGAGGATGATAGAAGTGTTATGTCTGATGATTTTGAGGCGCTACACAAATTCGAAAGCCACAAGATGGGACTTCAAATAGGCCTATGGCAGGTCAAGGAAACTGGAGCCTACTGTTTAGATGGGTTAAATGGAAACATTTATTTGGACATTGACTAATCAGAATAACCTACTGCTTTTTGGTCAACTCCAAAGTCCTCTGATAATGCTAGTCCTGTGCGAATTGACATTCCTGTGTTTTGAGAGAAATGTCTGAGTTTGACGGGTGTTGCTCGTGGTTTGAGCAAGAAAAGAATAATTGATTCGATAAATTGAACGAAGTACTGCGCATAGCATATACACAACGCATTTGGAAAGTTTTCAGACCCCTTGACCTTTTCCACATTTTGTTAAGTTACAGCCTTATTCTAAAATGGGTTAAATTGTTTCCACCCCCCCCCCTCACCCGAATAACATCCCCACAGCATGATGCTGCCACCACCATGCTTCCCCATAGGGATGGTCCCAGGTTATCTCCAGATGTGATTCTTGGCATTCCTGCCAAAGAGTTTAATCTTGGTTTTATCAGACCAGAGATTCTTGTTTCTCATGGTCTGAGAGTCCTTCAGGTGCTTTTTGGCAAACTCCATGCGGGCTGTCGTGTTCCTTTTACCGAGGAGTGGCTTCCGTTTAGCCACTCGACCATAAGCCTGATTGGTGGAGTGCTGCAGAGATGGTTGTCCTTCTGGAAGGTTCTCCCATCTCCACAGAGGAACCATTGGGTTCTTGGTCACCTCCCAGACCAAGGCCCTTCTCCCTCAAATGCTCAGTTTGGCTGGCCGGGCAGCTCTAGGAAGAGTCTTGGTTGTTCCAAACTTCTTCCATTTAAGAATGATGGAGGCCATTGTGTTCTTGAGGACCTTCGATGATGTACATATTTTTTTTTTACCCTTCCCCAGATCTGTGCCTCGACACAATCCTGTCTCAGAGCTCTAAGGACAATTCCTTCGACCTCATGGCTTGGTTTTTGCTCTGACATGCACTGTCAATTATGGGACCTTATATAGACAGGTGTGTGCCTTTCCAAATCATGTCCAATCAATTGAATTTACCGCAGGTGGACTCCAATCAAGTTGTAGAAACATCTCAAGGATGATCAGTGGAGACAGGATGCACCTGAGCTCAATTTCGAGTCTCATAGCAAAGGGTCTGAACACTTATGTAAATACGGTATTTCTGTGTTTTATTTTTAATACGTTTTGAAAAGTGTCTAAAAACCTGATTTCGCTTTGTCAGTATGGGGTATTGTGTGTAGCTTAATGAGGGAAACATGTAATCCATTTTAGAATAAGGCTGTAACGTAACAAAATGTGGAAAATATATTTTCCGAATGCACTGTATATGAAGGGCCTACATGTATCAACGTTCCCAGTGAATCCTTTTATTTCTAAGTTTTATTTCTACGTTTCTAATATTATGGTGACACTGTACTAAAGATGGGGCGGCAGGGTAGCCTAGTGGTTAGAGTGTTGGACTAGTAGACGGAAGGTTGCAAGTTCAAACCCCCAAGCTGACAAGGTTCAAATCTGTCGTTCTTCCCCTGAACAGGCAGTTAACCCACTGTTCCTAGGCTGTCATTGAAAATAAGAATTTGTTCTTAACTGACTTGCCTAGTTAAAAAGATGGTTTGGTATGTTTTAGAAACTTGGGAACCAAGCTGGAGTTGTATCAAAGTACTTGTTGAAATATCTTCAGGCCTAGAAAGGAAGGTGCAGTTTGGAAAAACGAATCCCGTCAGAATCGTCCTCTGAAATAAATGCAGAACCAATGTTCTCTAGTAATACTAGTACCGTGCGACTAGGGCTACAGCCTTAATTATAACTCCTGGAGAATTAAGCTTTTTATTTTTGCAGTAAAGTGATACACCAAATATAGGCCAAATTTGGACTTAGGAACAGGAGTTGAGAAATATGATTGATTTATTTCTGCATCTTGAGAGAATGCTATGCTCAGTTAGATACCATCTGTAGAGTATCAGCTGATAGTATTTCAACTGCATCAAATATCAGAAGCTAAACTGAAGTCTTATCCGAAACAACTGGTTGTTTTCACAATGTAGTCTTCTAGGGCAACATGTCATGACAAAAGAGAAGCTACATGTATATAATTATGGACAAGTTGACTAACAATTAGTCTACCAAAATGGTGCCAATTATAAGCATTAACATATCTACATCAGGCAACAAGAAACAATCCTGTACCCTCTGTCCAAACAATTGTTCTGCAGTCTTTGACTAGCCTATAGCACATTTTCTGTAATCACGGTTTAGGGTTGGGTGTGGGCCTCAGATTTTCACTTTATCACATGTAGTCGGGCGGATGCGGATGGGTTATTAGTAATTGTGGGCGGTGGCAGCTGAACAAACACCACTAGTGTGTGTGGGTGGATGTTACACTGCTGAGGACGGAGTGGTGAGGTAATGTTGTCACTTCCTCTCACTCTCATGAGCGCCTCCTGGTAGGATGATCTGAGGACAGTTTTGTGCTTTCCTGCTAATGTTGAGGGTTAGGATTGTGGGAGAGGAAGCTGGTCCTAGATCTGTGCCTAAGGGCAACTTCTACCTGGAGCACGATGCTTGCTCTCTGAAGGAGAGTGTCCCACTTCTAGCCTATGTCAGGCTACAAGGGGCACTTTTCTTATCCTTTGAGGCCAGGAAACACACATACCATTGAGGCTCTCATTTCTTTCCAGTGTGGGAAGAGGACACATGCATAAGGGGAACTTTGAGAGAAATCTAAAAACACACAGCCTACACAGAGACATCGAGGTCGATACTGGGTGCCCATCAAGGTCTGGGACTGGGTGACCTCACTACTATCTGTTGGTGACATGCCTGCCCTCCACAATATTGCAGAGCACTATGGCATTGATTAGGACCTGGACTGTTGCAGTCCAGCATTGAGCGCCCACTTTGAGAGTCAACCCCAGCATCCATCCCATCCCACCTCCCCTTAAACACAATCACCCACCATCGGTCCTTTGCTGCCAGCCCTGGATCCACATTGTCCACAGGGCCCTGGGGCTGGAGAGCCAAAAGAAGAAATGCATTCTACTGCTGGGTGGGAGTGAGCAGAGCAGCGCCCCGATGGCTGGCGTGCCACGCATACTACACTTGTCCACTCCTCTCTACTGCGTCTGGATTAGTACTTAGTACGGTATCCCTCACAGACTTGCCTGCTGGGTAATCAGAGGAAAACGTCCCTGACTTACTGATCAGTCCTAATGATGTGCTCTGGCCCACTGCCACCAACGTATCATTCCCATGTACTCATCAGAGGTTTGGGTGGGAGGTGGGGGTGGGGTTGGATAGGTTTGTGTGTGTGTGTTTTATGTGAGTATGTTTCTAACACTCTAGTTGGTGAACACATGGGAGAGACAGTTGAACAGCTGGGGGGCCGGAGAGTCTGACTAAAAGGTGAGACTGGGGAGCAGCTGCCTAGGAGGCTGCTGCCAGTTTAGGGAGCATTGAGAATGTATTAGACTGGTTAGTGTGAGGGCCAGACCGACAGTGGATAATACTTGTACAGTACATGTGACCTCTCTCACTGCCCTCTGTCCTTAGGTCACCCCTCTCGGTAACTAGGAGAGATTATTCCTGTCATGGCTAATGTATGCCCATGCTATGGTGTTAGGACTCGGGTTATGTATCTAAGTAGCTGTTATGTAGAGAAGTGTAGTAAGAGAAGAAAAAGAGTGCTCGTGTCCTTTGATTCAGAGGGACAGCTCCTTTCTCTCAGGAGGACCATTGTTGTGTAACGCCCATATTAGTTCAGAGAGAAGGAGGGAGAGAGAGGGAGAAATGAAACAGACCTGGTTTTCTTTGGGACATTTTCCAGGGTGCTTTCCCCCATTTGAATGGTGTTGGACATGATGTGCCCCATGTTGACACAATAAACGACATCATTATGTGCATTTTGATTGGTTCGGCGAAACCTCACCCCAAATGCATTACTATTCAAGTGAGCGCATGTTTTTGTCACTTGTTTGTAGGGCTTAATGCAAGCTTTTGTGGGAAAGGGCATTATTTGAGTCCTGCTAACTCTCCCTTGCTCTCTCCCCGCGCTCTCTCTTGCTTTCACTGTTGAAAGTTGGCTCTGGTCTGTTAGTATTCACTTCCACCTCGTTCATATAGTATTTAACATTTACTCACAGTCATTCATTTCCCCTCCCTGGTCTTTAATTATATGTAAAAAAGGAATCTGTTAATATTCTGCGCAGATTGTAGGGCCCAGTATCAGTGTTAGATGGCTCCAGTTTTATTAAACGGCACATATGGAAACCTCTGAGGTGCCGTGGGCCGAGCGCTGATGGAGTTCACTCGCCATCTGGAGGTCACTCGCCATCTGCTAAATCTCACTGTCTATCTGACTCCTCTTACGGATCTCTTCACTCCTCCTCCTCCTCCTCTTTCGACTCTCTCCTACCTCATATCAAATCAAATGTTATTTGTCACATGAGCCGAATACAACAGGTGTAGACTTTACCGTGAAATGCTTGCTTACGAGCGCTTCCCAACGACGCAGAGTTTAATGATACAATTAAAATAGCAACTCGAGGAACACAATTAAATACACAAAAATGGAGCTATATACAGGGAGGACCAGATCAATGTACGAGGTATTTGAGGTAGATACTGTATGGACATGAAGGCAGGGTAAAGTGACCACGCATCAGGATAGATAATAATAAGGTATTTGAGGTAGATACTGTATGTACATGAAGGCAGGGTAAAGTGACTAGGCATCAGGATAGATAATAATAAGGTATTTGAGGTAGATACTGTATGTATATGAAGGCAGGGTAAAGTGACTAGGCATCAGGATAGATAATAATAAGGTATTTGAGGTAGATACTGTATGTATATGAAGGCAGGGTAAAGTGACCACGCATCAGGATAGATAATAATAAGGTATTTGAGGTAGATACTGTATGTATATGAATGCAGGGTAAAGTGACTAGGCATCAGGATAGATAATAATAAGGTATTTGAGGTAGATACTGTATGTATATGAAGGCAGAGTAAAGTGACCACGCATCAAGATAGATAATAATAAGGTATTTGAGGTAGATACTGTATGTACATGAAGGCAGGGTAAAGTGACTAGACATCAGGATAGATAATAATAAGGTATTTGAGGTAGATACTGTATGTATATGAAGGCAGGGTAAAGTGACTAGGCATCAGGATAGATAATAATAAGGTATTTGAGGTAGATACTGTATGTACATGAATGCAGGGTAAAGTGACTAGGCATCAGGATAGATAATAATAAGGTATTTGAGGTAGATACTGTATGTACATGAAGGCAGGGTAAAGTGACTAGACATCAGGATAGATAATAATAAGGTATTTGAGGTAGATACTGTATGTATATGAAGGCAGAGTAAAGTGACCACGCATCAGGATAGATAATAATAAGGTATTTGAGGTAGATACTGTATGTACATGAAGGCAGGGTAAAGTGACTTGACAACAGGATAGATAATAATAAGGTATTTGAGGTAGCTACTGTATGTATATGAAGGCAGGGTAAAGTAACTAGGCATCAGGATAGATAATAATAAGGTATTTGAGGTAGATACTGTATGTACATGAATGCAGGGTAAAGTGACTAGGCATCAGGATAGATAATAATAAGGTATTTGAGGTAGATACTGTATGTATATGAAGGCAGGGTAAAGTGACTAGGCATCAGGATAGATAATAATAAGGTATTTGAGGTAGATACTGTATGTACATGAAGGCAGGGTAAAGTGACTAGACATCAGGATAGATAATAATAAGGTATTTGAGGTAGATACTGTATGTATATGAAGGCAGGGTAAAGTGACTAGGCATCAGGATAGATAATAATAAGGTATTTGAGGTAGATACTGTATGTACATGAATGCAGGGTAAAGTGACTAGGCATCAGGATAGATAATAATAAGGTATTTGAGGTAGATACTGTATGTACATGAAGGCAGGGTAAAGTGACTAGACATCAGGATAGATAATAATAAGGTATTTGAGGTAGATACTGTATGTATATGAAGGTAGGGTAAAGTGACTAGGCATCAGGATAGATAATAATAAGGTATTTGAGGGAGATACTGTATGTATATGAAGGCAGGGTAAAGTGACTAGGCATCAGGATAGATAATAATAAGGTATTTGAGGTAGATACTGTATGTATATGAAGGCAGGGTAAAGTGACCACGCATCAGGATAGATAATAATAAGGTATTTGAGGTAGATACTGTATGTACATGAAGGCAGGGTAAAGTGACCACGCATCAGGATAGATAATAATAAGGTATTTGAGGTAGATACTGTATGTACATGAAGGCAGGGTAAAGTGACTAGACATCAGGATAGATAATAATAAGGTATTTGAGGTAGATACTGTATGTATATGAAGGCAGGGTAAAGTGACTAGGCATCAGGATAGATAATAATAAGGTATTTGAGGTAGATACTGTATGTACATGAATGCAGGGTAAAGTGACTAGGCATCAGGATAGATAATAATAAGGTATTTGAGGTAGATACTGTATGTACATGAATGCAGGGTAAAGTGACTAGGCATCAGGATAGATAATAATAAGGTATTTGAGGTAGATACTGTATGTATATGAAGGCAGGGTAAAGTGACTAGGCATCAGGATAGATAATAATAAGGTATCAAATCAAATCAAATCAAATTTTATTTGTCACATACACATGGTTAGCAGATGTTAATGCGAGTGTAGCGAAATGCTTGTGCTTCTAGTTCCGACAATGCAGTAATAACGAACAAGTAATCTAACTAACAATTCCAAAAAACTACTGTCTTATACACAGTGTAAGGGCATAAAGAATATGTACATAAGGATATATGAATGAGTGATGGTACAGAGGAGCATAGGCAAGATACAGTAGATGGTATCGAGTACAGTATATACATATGAGATGAGTATGTAAACAAAGTGGCATAGTTAAAGTGGCTAGTGATACATGTATTACATAAGGATGCAGTCGATGATATAGAGTACAGTATCTACGTATGCATATGAGATGAATAATGTAGGGTAAGTAACATTATATAAGGTAGCATTGTTTAAAGTGGCTAGTGATATATTTACATCATTTCCCATCAATTCCCATTATTAAAGTGGCTGGAGTAGAGTCAGTGTCGTTGACAGTGTGTTGGCAGTAGCCACTCAATGTTAGTGGTGGCTGTTTAACAGTCTGATGGCCTTGAGATAGAAGCTGTTTTTCAGTCTCTCGGTCCCAGCTTTGATGCACCTGTACTGACCTCGCCTTCTGGATGACAGCGGGGTGAACAGGCAGTGGCTCGGGTGGTTGATGTCCTTGATGATCTTTATGGCCTTCCTGTAGCATCGGGTGGTGTAGGTGTCCTGGAGGGCAGGTAGTTTGCCCCCGGTGATGCGTTGTGCAGACCTCACTACCCTCTGGAGAGCCTTACGGTTGAGGGCGGTGCAGTTGCCATACCAGGCGGTGATACAGCCCGCCAGGATGCTCTCGATTGTGCATCTGTAGAAGTTTGTGAGTGCTTTTGGTGACAAGCCGAATTTCTTCAGCCTCCTGTGGTTGAAGAGGCGCTGCTGCGCCTTCCTCACGATGCTGTCTGTGTGAGTGGACCAATTCAGTTTGTCTGTGATGTGTATGCCGAGGAACTTAAAACTTGCTACCCTCTCCACTACTGTTCCATCGATGTGGATGGGGGGGTGTTCCCTCTGCTGTTTCCTGAAGTCCACAATCATCTCCTTAGTTTTGTTGACGTTGAGTGTGAGGTTATTTTCCTGACACCACACTCCGAGGGCCCTCACCTCCTCCCTGTAGGCCGTCTCGTCGTTGTTGGTAATCAAGCCTACCACTGTTGTGTCGTCCGCAAACTTGATGATTGAGTTGGAGGCGTGCGTGGCCACGCAGTCGTGGGTGAACAGGGAGTACAGGAGAGGGCTCAGAACGCACCCTTGTGGGGCCCCAGTGTTGAGGATCAGCGGGGAGGAGATGTTGTTGCCTACCCTCACCACCTGGGGGCGGCCCGTCAGGAAGTCCAGTACCCAGTTGCACAGGGCGGGGTCGAGACCCAGGGTCTCGAGCTTGATGACGAGCTTGGAGGGTACTATGGTGTTGAATGCCGAGCTGTAGTCGATGAACAGCATTCTCACATAGGTATTCCTCTTGTCCAGATGGGTTAGGGCAGTGTGCAGTGTGGTTGAGATTGCATCGTCTGTGGACCTATTTGGGCGGTAAGCAAATTGGAGTGGGTCTAGGGTGTCAGGTAGGGTGGAGGTGATATGGTCCTTGACTAGTCTCTCAAAGCACTTCATGATGACGGATGTGAGTGCTACGGGGCAGTAGTCGTTTAGCTCAGTTACCTTAGCTTTCTTGGGAACAGGAACAATGGTGGCCCTCTTGAAGCATGTGGGAACAGCAGACTGGTATAGGGATTGATTGAATATGTCCGTAAACACACCGGCCAGCTGGTCTGCGCATGCTCTGAGGGCGCGGCTGGGGATGCCGTCTGGGCCTGCAGCCTTGCGAGGGTTAACACGTTTAAATGTCTTACTCACTTCGGCTGCAGTGAAGGAGAGACCGCATGTTTTCGTTGCAGGCCGTGTCAGTGGCACTGTATTGTCCTCAAAGCGGGCAAAAAAGTTATTTAGTCTGCCTGGGAGCAAGACATCCTGGTCCGTGACTGGGCTGGGTTTCTTCCTGTAGTCCGTGATTGACTGTAGACCCTGCCACATGCCTCTTGTGTCTGAGCCGTTGAATTGAGATTCTACTTTGTCTCTGTACTGGCGCTTAGCTTGTTTGATAGCCTTGCGGAGGGAATAGCTGCACTGTTTGTATTCAGTCATGTTACCAGACACCTTGCTATGATTAAAAGCAGTGGTTCGCGCCTTCAGTTTCACACGAATGCTGCCATCAATCCACGGTTTCTGGTTAGGGAATGTTTTAATCGTTGCTATGGGAACGACATCTTCAACGCACGTTCTAATGAACTCGCATACCGAATCAGCGTATTTGTCAATGTTGTTGTCTGAGGCAATACGAAACATCTCCCAGTCCACGTGATGGAAGCAGTCTTGGAGTGTGGAGTCAGCTTGGTCAGACCAGCGTTGGACAGACCTCAGCGTGGGAGCTTCTTGTTTTAGTTTCTGTCTGTAGGCAGGGATCAACAAAATGGAGTCGTGGTCAGCTTTACCGAAAGGGGGGCGGGGCAGGGCCTTATATGCATCGCGGAAGTTAGAGTAACAATGATCCAGGGTCTTTCCACCCCTGGTTGCGCAATCGATATGCTGATAAAATTTAGGGAGTCTTGTTTTCAGATTAGCCTTGTTAAAATCCCCAGCTACAATGAATGCAGCCTCCGGATAAATCGTTTCCAGTTTGCAGAGAGTTAAATAAAGTTCGTTCGGAGCCATCGATGTGTCTGCTTGGGGGGGGATATATACGGCTGTGATTATAATCGAAGAGAATTCTCTTGGTAGATAATGCGGTCTACATTTGATTGTGAGGAATTCTAAATCAGGTGAACAGAAGGATTTGAGTTCCTGTATGTTTCTTTCATCACACCATGTCACGTTAGTCATAAGGCATACGCCCCCGCCCCTCTTCTTACCAGAGAGATGTTTGTTTCTGTCGGCGCGATGCGTGGAGAAACCCGCTGGCTGCACCGCTTCGGATAGAGTCACTCCAGTTAGCCATGTTTCCGTGAAGCAGATAACGTTACAGTCTCTGATGTCCCTCTGGAATGCTACCCTTGCTCGGATTTCATCAACCTTGTTGTCAAGAGACTGGACATTGGCAAGAAGAATGCTAGGGAGTGGTGCACGGTGTGCCCGTCTCCGGAGTCTGACCAGAAGACCGCCTCGTTTCCCTCTTTTTCTGAGTCGTTTTTTTGGGTCGCTGCATGTAATCCACTCCGTTGCACTGGTTGTAAGGCAGAACACAGGATCCGCATCGCGAAAAACATATTCTTGGTCGTACTGATGGTGAGTTGACGCTGATCTTATATTCTGTAGTTCTTCTCTGCTGTATGTAATGAAACCTAAGATGACCTGGGGTACTAGTGTAAGAAATAACACGTATTTGAGGTAGATAGGTATTTGAGGTAGATACTGTATGTATATGAAGGCAGGGTAAAGTGACCACGCATCAGGATAGATAATAATAAGGTATTTGAGGTAGATACTGTATGTACATGAAGGCAGGGTAAAGTGACCACGCATCAGGATAGATAATAATAAGGTATTTGAGGTAGATACTGTATGTATATGAAGGCAGGGTAAAGTGACTAGGCATCAGGATAGATAATAATAAGGTATTTGAGGTAGATACTGTATGTATATGAAGGCAGGGTAAAGTGACTAGGCATCAGGATAGATAATGATAAGGTATTTGAGGTAGATACTGTATGTACATGAAGGCAGGGTAAAGTGACTAGGCATCAGGATAGATAATAATAAGGTATTTGAGGTAGATACTGTATGTATATGAATGCAGGGTAAAGTGACTAGGCATCAGGATAGATAATAATAAGGTATTTGAGGTAGATACTGTATGTATATGAAGGCAGGGTAAAGTGACTAGGCATCAGGATAGATAATAATAAGGTATTTGAGGTAGATACTGTATGTACATGAAGGCAGGGTAAAGTGACTTCGCATCAGGACAGATAATAATAAGGTATTTGAGGTAGATACTGTATGTATATGAATGCAGGGTAAAGTGACTAGGCATCAGGACAGATAATAATAAGGTATTTGAGGTAGATACTGTATGTATATGAAGGCAGGGTAAAGTGACCACGCATCAGGATAGATAATAATAAGGTATTTGAGGTAGATACTGTATGTATATGAAGGCAGGGTAAAGTGACCACGCATCATGATAGATAATAATAAGGTATTTGAGGTAGATACTGTATGTATATGAAGGCAGGGTAAAGTGACCACGCATCATGATAGATAATAATAAGGTATTTGAGGTAGATACTGTATGTATATGAAGGCAGGGTAAAGTGACCACGCATCATGATAGATAATAATAAGGTATTTGATGTAGATACTGTATGTACATGAAGGCAGGGTAAAGTGACTAGGCATCAGGATAGATAATAATAAGGTATTTGAGGTAGATACTGTATGTATATGAAGGCAGGGTAAAGTGACTAGGCATCAGGATAGATAATAATAAGGTATTTGAGGTAGATACTGTATGTATATGAAGGCAGGGTAAAGTGACTAGGCATCAGGATAGATAATAATAAGGTATTTGAGGTAGATACTGTATGTATATGAAGGCAGGGTAAAGTGACCACGCATCAGGATAGATAATAATAAGGTATTTGAGGTAGATACTGTATGTATATGAATGCAGGGTAAAGTGACTAGGCATCAGGATAGATAATAATAAGGTATTTGAGGTAGATACTGTATGTATATGAATGCAGGGTAAAGTGACTAGGCATCAGGATAGATAATAATAAGGTATTTGAGGTAGATACTGTATGTATATGAAGGCAGGGTAAAGTGACTAGGCATCAGGATAGATAATAATAAGGTATTTGAGGTAGATACTGTATGTATATGAAGGCAGGGTAAAGTGACTAGGCATCAGGATAGATAATAATAAGAGAAATAAAGAACAGAGTAGCAGCAGCAAATTATGAGTGTTTTTTAAATTGTATTTTAATGTAAACTTTATTTAACTAGGCAAGCCAGTTAAGAACACATTTGTATTTACAATGACGGCCTACCAAAAGGCAAAAGGCCTCTTGCGGGGACGGGGGCTGGGATTAAAAATAAATTGAATAAAAATATAGTGCAAAACACACATCACGACAAGAGAGAACACTACATAAAGAGAGACCTAAGACAACAACATAGCATGGCAGCAACATATGACAACACAACATGGTTTCAGGAGCTTCTTTAGCACCTCTGACTCGTTGACCGCCTGAAGGGAGAAACTTTGTAGCGGGGCAGGGGGGAAAGGGGGAGGAGCATCAGGGCTAGTCGCATTAGAAAGGGTGGGAGATGAGGAAATGTTGGACGGGCAAGGAGGCATGGCTGAGTCAAATAGGAATCCTGACTTAATGAAGTGGTGATTAAAGAGCTCAGCCATGTGCTTCTTGTAAGTAACAACCACATCATCAACATTAAGGGACATGGGCAGCTGTGAGAAGGAGGGTTTATTTTCCAGGTCTTTAACCGTTTTCCAGACCTTCTTGGGATTAAACCCACAGAGAGAGAACTGCTCCTTAAAGTAACAAACTTTGGCCTTCCAGATAGCCTGAGTGCACTTATTTCTCATTTGCCTGAACGAGAGCCAGTCAGAGCCGAGCCTTTCGCCAAATGCAAGGTGGAGTAACTCTGCAAGATCACGGTCGAACCAGGGGCTGAACCTGTTTTTGATTCTCATTTTCTTTACTGGAGCGTGCTTGTTAACAATATCACTGAACATATCAAAAAAGAAGGGGGGGATCAAGCTTATTTTATACCAATTTACAGAGGCCAGGTCATCAAATCAAATCAAATCAAATTTATTTATATAGCCCTTCGTACATCAGCTGATATCTCAAAGTGCTGTACAGAAACCCAGCCTAAAACCCCAAACAGCAAGTAATGCAGGTGTAGAAGCACGGTGGCTAGGAAAAACTCCCTAGAAAGGCCAATACCTAGGAAGAAACCTAGAGAGGAACCAGGCTATGTGGGGTGGCCAGTCCTCTTCTGGCTGTGCCGGGTGGAGATTATAACAGAACATGGCCAAGATGTTCAAATGTTCATAAATGACCAGCATGGTCGAATAATAATAAGGCCAGGTCATGGGGGAAGGCTTGCTCATTATCATCATAAGTTTTTTAGCAAACGTCTATGACAAATCAGGACAGGTCGTTTCACTGAGCAGCCATTACGAACACAGGCTGTAAAACAGTGATCACTAAGGTCATTACAGAAAACACCAGACTGATACCTATCAGGATTATTTGTGAGGATAACATAGAGGAGAGTAGCCTTTTCTGGGTGTTTGGAGTCATACCTTGTGGGATTGGTGATAATCTGAGTCCCATTGCTTTAGGACTTGATCAGGTGGTTTAAGCATGTCCCAGGTAAGGTAACCTATCAGGGCAAATTCAGACTTAGTGTAAGGGGCCAGGAGAGAGCTTAGGGCAGGTAGGGTACAAGCTGATGGAGGACAATAGCACCCAGCAACAGTCAACAAAGTGTAATACTTAAAACCAGCCAATCAAGTTGTTTGGGGACAGACTTGGTGGAGACAACCGAGCACTGAAGGTGAGTCTTGGTAAAGATTGCCACTCCCCCACCTTTGGAAGATCTGTCTTGCCGAAGAAGGTTATAACCAGAAAAGTTAACATCACTCTTTCTTAACCACGTCTCCGTAGTCCAGGATTCAGATGCAGCAAGAGGGGTTCATTCCCAGGGTCCCTAACTTGGTGATGAGCTTGGAGGGGACTATGGTGTTAAATGCTGAGCTGTAGTCTAAGAACGGCATTCTCACATTGTTATTTCTCCCCTTGTCCAGGTGGGACAGGGCAGTGTGAAGTGCAATTTAGATTGTGTCATCCACCTTTCTCCTATATTGTTCTTTTGCATGTTTGATGTGTCTTCAGAGGTCCTAGCAGGCTTTCTTCACTCTGTTCTTAATAAGATATCAGGGCAGTAAACTAACTTTATTAAAGAATCAAGAGTGTCTTGCTTTGATGTCCCATCTGGGGTTGTGGTCTGGTTGGCCCTGGGATGAGGTGGACTGGACATTAGCCTGCGTAGAGTTCCTGCCAAAAACCCTCTGATGAGTGGGTTAGTGCAGACAGGGAGGAGCAGGAGGAAATGACCAGTGATTTAAGAGAGAATTGCCCAATTACTGATATGGCAGTATATGGGAGTAACCGTAATCAAAGGAGATCATTGGATATACTGTACCTCCCATTGTTTCCTGAAGCATGCAATGAATGTGACGATCACTAATGATAATGACTCTGGCTGAATTCCAATCTTCCTCATTAACTCCCTCTCTTCGTTTCCTTCCCTTCAATACCACTAATTAATAAAGACACTGGATAAACTTGTAACGCATTGCTTTCACCTATTATGTCCTGTCAGATCAGTGCTGGTGAAGGATAGGAGGCGAGTGAGAGGCAGGAGGCCTATCAATCCCTGGCGGGTGATAAAAGCCCTGTGGTTTGACAGGGGGCTGAGGCAGTGCCAAGCAGCGGGCAGGGTCTGACAGCGCCACATTAAGTTATAGAGATGTATGGTGTTGAAATGGCCTGTGTACTTAGCCATTCGGTGGGCCCAGAGATCAGTAAGTCCACTGAGCCCGGTGACAGGCCAGTAGAGGATGGGTTGGGGTGAAGGCCAGCCGCGGCTGGAAACCACACATCGAAGAGAGGACGCCCACGGCCCTCTTACACTACATCATTTTTTTAGCAAAAGAATTTGTGGTTATTAGTCTCTGCAGAAAATAAGTGAGACAGTAACAGCCCTTTTGCTTTGTATACTGTATTGTGTCATAAATGATTACTCTACATTTTTTCTGGAGTAGTGTTGTTTCATTAGTGCCCCTTCCAGTGCAGCCTCGAGCCTTTTGAAGGCCCTAAGCGAGATTTGGTCAGCCCCCCCCCCCCCCCCCCCCCCACCTCACGGGCAAAATGTTTTAATTTGGCTTTAGACCCAAACATTCTACTACTAAAGCTTTAGTGAAACTTACTAATGATATCAGTTCTTCATCTGGCCAAGGCAAACTAACTGGTGCCATTTGATTTTGTTGATCATTTCTACTAGGAAAACTTCAAAACATTGGATTCACTAACTGATTTCATCCATATCTTAGCAATAGAAAACAAGGTGTTTTCATAGAAGGACACACATTCCAACTTCTTGGACTCAATAGAGGTGTACCTCAAGGCTCAGTATTGGCCCCCCTTCTTTTCTCTATATTCATACATTTATTGGCTCTAATTTGTCAGAATAAACATATTCCCTTATATTATCTATACATCAGGCTAAAATATTTTGCAGATGCAAATAAATCTCCAAGATGATTTTAACACTTTACAAAAATTATAGCAAATTATTTGGTTTTAAATCAAACAAAGTCCTATGTCATGCTGTTTGGTACACGGCAAAGAATAAACTCCATAGCTGGCAATTTCAAAATTCATGCAAGTGATGGAACAATGCCTGAAAGTGTGGATTGTTTGAAATATCTTGGTTTAAGGATAGATTCTGAATGAACTTTTGGAAAACAGGGATTATATTAGAAAAACAATGAACTATACGTTTGGGGTACTATACAGGTCTAATAATTGTTTTACTGCATCCATTAGAAAGACCTTAGGAAGCTGCAGTTGAGTTACTATCTCAGACTATGGTTACATCATCTATCAAAACACAACCAATACCCTACTTTACAAATGAGATGTCATTTATAACAATCTTTGTGGATTCATTCTTGGATGCCATTATAAGACACATTATTGCACAATGTTAGAATCACTAAATTGGCTGTCACTCCCAAACAGAAGGCAACTGCATTGGTACCAATTTCTTTTTAAATGTATCAACTTTCCCTGTATATATTAAGGAACACCTAACTTTACAAGACTCACACTACTCCTTTCGACAACAGCAGCAATTACAAATTCCAAGGGTTCTGTAAGGGATTTTCTTCCGAAGAGGAAAGGCAAAAAGGATCAAAGGACCAATATGCGGCGTGGTAAGTGTCCATGGTTCTTTTAATAAGAAATAGTACACATGAACAACTGAATACAAAAACAATAAACGTGGAATGAACGAAACCCAAAACAGTACAGTGTGGTGAAAAACACAGACACGGAAACAAACATAGACTGCCCACCCCAACTCACGCCCTGACCATACTAAATAATGACAAAACAAAGGAAATAAAGGTCAGAACGTGACAGGTACATCATGATGTCAGAGTAAGATCTTTCAGATACAAAGGCCCAACTGACTGGAATAATTTACCTATAGAAATCAGGGTTTTAAAATCACACAGTGAATTTTTAGAAAGCCCTTTTTCAAATGTTAAGAACAAACGGTTGTTTTTAGCTAATAGAAACATCACCATGTAAATATGTATGTATATATTATGGGTACTTCGTTTTATTAGTTATAATTGTAGTTGTAGCAGTAGTTTTTATTAGTTGGAGCAGTAGTTGTATTAGTTGTATTAGTAGTTATAGCAGTAGTTTTATTAGTTGTATTGGTAGTTATAGCAGTAGTTTTATTAGTTGTATTAGTAGTTATAGCAGTAGTTTTATTAGTTGTAATTGTAGTTGTAGCAGTAGTTTTTATTAGTTGTAGCAGTAGTTTTTATTAGTTATAGCAGTAGTTTTATGAGTTGTATTAGTAGTTATAGCAGTAGTTTTATTAGTTGTAATTGTAGTTGTAGCAGTAGTTTTTATTAGTTGTAGCAGTAGTTTTTATTAGTTATAGCAGTAGTTTTATTAGTTGTAATTGTAGTTGTAGCAGTAGTTTTTATTAGTTGTAGCAGTAGTTTTTATTAGTTATAGCAGTAGTTTTATGAGTTGTATTAGTAGTTATAGCAGTAGTTTTATTAGTTGTATCAGTAGTTATAGAAGTAGTTTTATTAGTTGTAGCAATAGTTGTAGCAGTAGTTTTATTAGTTGTAGTTGTAGCAGTAGTTTCTATTAGTTGTAGCAATAGTTGTAGCAGTAGTTTTATTACTTGTGTTAGTAGTTGTAGCAGTACTTTTATTAGTTGGATTAGTAGTTGTAGCAGTAGTTTTATTAGTTGTATTAGTAGTTATAGCAGTAGTTCTTAATAGTTGTATTAGTAGTTATAGCAGTAGTTCTTAATAGTTGTATTAGTAGTTATAGCAGTAGTTTTATTAGTTGTATTAGTAGTTATAGCAGTAGTTCTTAATAGTTGTATTAGTAGTTATAGCAGTAGTTTTATTAGTTGTATTAGTAGTTGTAGCAGTAGTTTTATTAGTTGTATTAGTAGTTATAGCAGTAGTTTTATTAGTTGTATTAGTAGTTATAGCAGTAGTTCTTAATAGTTGTATTAGTAGTTATAGCAGTAGTTTTATTAGTTGTATTAGTAGTTATAGCTGTAGTTCTTAATAGTTGTATTAGTAGTTATAGCAGTAGTTTTATTAGTTGTATTAATAGTTATAGCTGTAGTTCTTAATAGTTGTATTAGTAGTTATAGCTGTAGTTCTTAATAGTTGTATTAGTAGTTATAGCAGTAGTTTTATTAGTTGTATTAGTAGTTATAGCTGTAGTTCTTAATAGTTGTAGGCCTATTAGTAGTTGAACAACTTTTTTATGCTCTTAATGTACATTTAATTTACTATATAATTGCACCTTGTGCAGTCTACTTTTCTAACTCGCAGCAGCAATTTGAGGCCCCGACTGAGCTCCTTACGTGCAGCACATAGTCTGTGTATTGGAAGAGGCGGCTCTGGCCTCTCCTCTACATTTGCTGTTACACATTCATTTATGAAGCAGTAATAGACCTATGCAGTACTGTATGCAGATCCAAGATTTGATTTATACACCAGGCAATCACCAATGATTGATAAAAAAAAAAAATTGCTGTGCATTTGGAACATGTTAAGTGTTCTGTACCTCAGTTGATTGGTTTCATTAATACTCCATCTGCCTGCTAGCTGTTAGCTCTAGCTGTTAGCAGAGGTTATTAGCGGTAGCTGTTAGTGCTAGCTGTTAGCTGAGGTTATTAGTGGTAGCACTTAGCACTAGCTGTTAGCTGATGTGATTAGTGGTAGCTATTAGCACTAGCTGTTAGCTGAGCCAGTCTGTTAGCCTTAATGACACCGCTTTCGCTCTCTGTAATCTGAGGCTCTACTCGCAGATGTGTTAAGATCCTACACAGAGACAGACAGAAGAGACACTGTTGTGTAACCTAGGAGGATATACAGTCCATGTTGTTTTTCAGCAGAGTACAGGCATGTATTGTATGGGCCACGCAATGTGTGCATATGTTAAGTCCTAGTGTCAGCTTAACACAAGGTGTCTGAGTGTGTGGACATACAGTGCCTTCAGAAAGTATTCACACCCCTTGACTTATTCTACATTTTGCTGTGTAAAAATGGATTAAATAGATGTATTTCCTCACCCATCTACACACAATACCCCATAAAGGCAAAATATATATATATATATGTCTTTAGAAATTTTTGCAAATTTATTGAAAATGAAACGCAGAAATATCTTATATACATGCAGTACCAGTCAAACGTTTTGGACACACCTATTCATTCTAAGGTTTTTCTTTACTTTTGCTATTTTCTACTTTGTAGAATAATAGTGAAGACATCAAAACTATGAAATAACACAAATGGAATCATGTAGTAACCCCAACATTTTTAAACAGACACTCTTGGCGTTCTCTCAACCAGCCTCATGACCTGGAATGCAGGTGTGCCTTGTTAAATGTTCATTTGTGGAATTTCTTTCCTTCTTAATGCGGTTGAGCCAATCAGTTGTGTTGTGACAAGGTAGGGGTGGTATACAGAAGATAGCCCTATTTGGTAAAAGACCAAGTCCATATTATGGCAAGAACAGCGCAAATAAGCAAAGAGATACGACATTTCAAGAACTTTTAAGGTTTCTTCAAGTGCAGTCGCAAAAACCATCAAGAGTTTGACGGAACTGGCTCTCATGAGGACCACCACGGGAAAGGAAGACCCAGAGTTACCTCTGCTGCAGAGGATAAGTTCATTAGAGTTACTAGCCTCAGAAATTGCAGCCCAAATAAATGCTTCACAGATTTCAAGCAACAGACACATCTCAACATCAACTGTTCAGATGAGACTGTGTGAATCAGGCCTTCATGGTCAAATTGCTGCAAAGAAACCACTACTAAAGGACACCAATAAGAAGAAGAGACTTGCTTGGGCCAAGAAACACGAGCAATGGACATTAGACCAGTGGAAATCTGTGCTTTTGTCTGATGAGTCCAAATTTGAGATTTTTGGTTCTAACTGCCGTGTCTTTGTGAGACACAGAGTAGGTGAACAGATGATCTCTGCGTGTGTGGTTACCACCGTGAAGCTTGGAGGATGAGGAGTGATGGTGTGAGGGTGCTTTGCTGGTGACACTGTTAGTGAATTATTTAGAATCAAGGCACACTTAAGCAGCATGGCTACCACAGCATTCTGCAGCGATACGCCATCCCATCTGGTTTGCGCTTAGTGGGACTATCATTGGTTTTTCAACAGGACAATGACCCAACACACCTACAGGCTGTGTAAGGGCTAATTGACCAAGAAGGAGAGTGATGGTGTGCTGCATCGGATGAGCTGGCCTCCACAATCACCCGACCTCAACCCAATTGAGATGGTTGGGGATAAGTTGGACCGCAGAGTGAAGGAAAATCAGCATATGTGGGAACTCCTTCAAGACTGTTGGAAAAGCATTCCAGGTGAAGCTGGTTGAGACAATGCTAAGTGTGCAAAGCTGTCATCAAGGCAAAGGGTGGCTACTTTGAAGAATCAGAAATATAAAATGTATTTTGATTTGTTGAACACTTCTTTGGTTACTACATGATTCCATGTGTGTTATTTCATAGTTTTGATGTCTTCACTATTATTCTACAATGTAGAAAATAGTAAAAATAAAGAAAAACCCTTGAGTGAGTAGGTGTGTCCAAACGTTTGACCGGTACTGTAAGTAGTCACACCCTTTAGCTATGACACTCCAAATCGAGCTCAGGTGCGTCCAATTTCCTTTGATCATCCTTGAGATGTCACTACAACTTGAATGGAGTCCACCTGTGGCCAATTCAATTGTTTGGACATGATTTCGAAAGAAACACACCTGCCTGTATAAGGTCCCACAGTTGACAGTGGATGTCAGTACAGAAACAATACCATGAAGTCCAAGGAACTGTCCGTAGATCTATGAGATGAGGCATGCCCTGAGTATACCAAGCATTAGAAACACCTCAAGTTGCACAATTTTGAGAGTGTTGACACTTTCCAAGAGCACAGTGGTGTCCATCATTGGGAAATGGAAAGAATATGGAACTACCAAGAGCCTAGAGCTGGCCGTCCAACCAAACTGACATAGATAGTGACATAGAGAGATATTTCTATGTTTTGTTTTCAATACATGTGTTACAACTTCTTAAAACATGTTTTCACTTTGTCATTATGTAGCATTGTGTGTAGATCGGTGAGAGAAAAAATACATATTTAATCCATTTTGAATTCAGGCTTAAAAAACAAAATGTAGCATAAGTCAAGGGGTATGAATACTTTCTGAAGGCACTGTACATACATGTGAGAAATTGTGTGTGTGTGTGTGTGTGCGTGTGTGTGTGTGTGTGTGTGTGTGTTTGGTTGTGTGTCAACTACATGGTGTTACTTTTCCTCCAGGACTGGGTCCGTCTATAGTTGACTGACTGAGTGTCCCAGTTCAGTAACTGAGCAGTAACAGCCGTGGGTTCACTCAGACAGACAGAGCGCGTTCTCTGGGTAATAGAAAAGCTTGATTACAGAGCTGCTACAGTTACTCAGGAATCACACACTTACCTTCCACCTGGCTCTCACTATAAGAGAATGCACATTCCCTAGTGTAGATGTGTCAGAGAGGACGAGCATTCATGCGTGTATGTATGTGTGTCAGAGAAGAGAGTGGGAGAAAGAGAGCAGTGTATGTGTGCGTGTGAGTATGCGTGCGCATAAATGGTGTGTGCTTGTGTCGTGCCTCTGGTGCAGTGCTGAGGTAGGTAGGTGGGCATGTGTGGTACATGCTCACAGCGTGTGTGTAATTCCTCCTGGGCCTCAGAGAGCTGAGCTGAGAGGAGAGGAAGCCCCTCTTAGATGGAGGTGAGGGAAAGAGAGACGGAGAGAGACACCCAGGCAGGGACTGAGAGACACAGACAGAGAGAGAGCGAGATAGACACACACACACAGAGAGAGAGCGAGAGAGAGGCACACACACACAGAGAGAGAGAGAGAGACACACACAGAGAGAGAGAGACACACACGCAGAGAGAGAGAGAGAGAGACACCCAGGCAGGGACTGAGAGACACACACAGAGAGAGAGAGCGAGAGACAGGCACAGAGAGAGAGAGAGAGAGAAAGACAGGTTCTGCTCACTCTATCCTTACTAGTCTCTAGGCACACAGACAGAGACGTACAGACAGACAGGCAGACAGACAGACAGAGACACATACAGACAGACAGAAAAACAGAAAGAGACAAACAGACAGAGACACATACAGACAGAGACACATACAGACAGACACATACAGACAGAGACAAACAGACAGACATACATACAGACAGAGACACAGACAGATAGAGACACAGACAGAAAGACACACAGACAGAGGCACACACAGAGACAAACAGACAGAGACACATACAGACAGAGACACATAAAGACAGAGACAAACAGACATAGACACACACAGACAGACAGACAGATAGAGGCACACACACAGACAGCGGCACACACACAGAGAGGGAGAGAGAGAGAGAGAAAGACACGCAGAGAGAGCGAGAGAGAGAGAGACAGGTTCTGCTCACTCTATCCTTACTAGTCTCTAGGCACACAGACAGAGACGTTCAGGCAGGTAGGCAGACAGACAGAGACACACAGAGACAGACAGACAGAGAGACACACACAGACAAACAGGCATAGACACAGACAGAAAGACACACAGGCAGAGGCACAGACAGACAGACAGACAGACAGACAGACAGACAGACACACAGACAGACACACAGACAGATAGACAGACAGACAGAAAGAGAGACACACACAGACAAACAGACAGAGACACATACAGAAAGACACACAGACAGAGGCACACACACAGGCAGAGGCACAGACAGACACACAGACACACAGACAGACACACATACAGACACACCCAGACAGATAGACAGACAGACAGACAGACAGACAGACAGAGAGACACACACAGACAAACAGACAGAGACACATACAGAAAGACACACAGACAGAGGCACACACACAGGCAGACACACACACACAGACGGAGACACACAGACGGAGACAGACAGACACAGGCAGACAGACACACACACACACACAAACAGAGACAGATGGACAGATAGACAGACAGAAACACACACAGACAGAGATACACACACAGACAAACAGACAGAGACACACACAGACTAACAGACAGAGACACACACACAGACAGACACATACACAGACAGACAGACACACAGAGATACACACACAGACAGATAGACAGACAGACAGAGACACACACAGACAAACAGACAGAGACACAGACAGACAGACAGACAGAGACACACACACAGACAGAGATAGACAGAGAGACAGAGACAGACACACACACAGACAGAGACACACAGACAGACACACACAGAAAGACAGACAGACAGACAGAGTTACACACAGACAGAGACAGACAGACAGAGACCCACACACAGACAGAGACACAGACAGAGACAGACACAGACAAACTGAGACAGACAGATAGACAGATACACACACAGACAGAGACACACACAGACAGACAAACAGACAGAGACACACACAGACAGACAGACATACAGACACAGACAGAAGGACACAGACAGACGGAGACAGACAGACAGAGACACACACACAGACACACAAACAGAGACAGACAGAGACACACACAGACAAACCGAGACAGACAGATAGACAGACAGATACACACACACACACACAGACAGAGACACACACAGACACACACACAGACAGAGACACACACAGACAGACACACAGACAGATAGACAGACAGACAGACAGAGAGACACACACAGACAAACAGACAGAGACACATACAGAAAGACACACAGACAGAGGCACACACACAGGCAGACACACACACAGACGGAGACAGACAGACACAGGCAGACAGAGACACACACACACAAACAGAGACAGATGGACAGATAGACAGACAGAAACACACACAGACAGAGATACACACACAGACAAACAGACAGAGACACACACAGACTAACAGACAGAGAACACACACACACAGACAGACACATACACAGACAGACAGACAGACAGACAGACAGACAGACAGACAGACAGACAGACAGACAGAGACACACACACAGACAGAGATAGACAGAGAGACAGAGACAGACACACACACAGACAGAGACACACAGACAGACACACACAGAAAGACAGACAGACAGACAGAGTTACACACAGACAGAGACAGACAGACAGACAGAGACCCACACACAGACAGAGATAGACAGAGACACAGACAGAGACAGACACAGACAAACTGAGACAGACAGATAGACAGATACACACACAGACACAGACAGAGACACACACAGACAGAGACACACACAGACAGACAGACAGACAGACAGACAGACAGACAGACAGACAGACAGACAGACAGACAGACAGACACAAACAGAAGGACACAGACAGACGGAGACAGACAGACAGACAGAGACACACAAACAGACACACAAACAGAGACAGACAGAGACACACACAGACAAACAGAGACAGACAGATACACACACACACACACACAGACAGAGACACACACAGACAGAGACACACACAGACAGACAAACAGACAGAGACACACAGAGACACACACACAGATAGACAGAGACACAGACAGACAGACACACACAGACGGAGACAGACACACAGACACACAAACAGAGACAGACAGAGACACACACAGACAAACCGAGACAGACAGATACACACACACACACACACACACACACAGGCAGACAGAGACACACACACACACAGGCAGACAGAGACACACACAGACAGACAAACAGACAGAGACACACAGACAGATAGACAGACAAACAGACAGAGACACACACACAGACAGACAGACAGACAGACAGACACACACAGATGGAGACAGACAGATACAGACAGAGACACAGACAGACAAAAAGACAGAGACACACACAGACAGACAGACACACAGAGACACACACACACACACAGACAGACAGAGACACATGGGGAATGGGGAGCGTCGCTGCACAGCTATTTTCAGCTCTCTCCAGAGGTGTTAAATTGGGTTCAAGTCCGGGCTCAGGCTGGGCCACTCAAGGACATTCAGAGACTTGTCCAGAAGCCACTCCTGCATTGTCTTGGCTGTGTGCTTAGGGATCTCTCTGTACTTTGCTACGTTCATCTTTCCATCAACCCTGACTCTCGCAGTCCCTGCAGCTGAAAACATCCCCACACCATGATGCTGCCACCACCATGCTTCACCGTAGGGATGGTGCCAGATTTCCTCCAGATGTGACTCTTGGCATTCAGGCCAAAAAGTTCAATCTGGGTTTCATCAGACCAGAGAATTTTGTTTCTCATGGTCTGAGTCCTTTAGGCTTCCATCTGGCCATTCTACCCTAAAGGCCTGATTGGTGGAGTGCTGCAGAGATGGTTGTCCTTCTGAAATGTTCTCACATCTTGACAGAGGAACTCTGGAGCACTGTCAGAGTGACCATCGAGTTTTTGGTCACCTCCCTGACCAAGACCCTTATCCCCCGATTGC
>NC_034192.2:34303396-34310896 GCF_002021735.2 Oncorhynchus kisutch | reverse complement strand
ATCAAAGCAGAGTGGGAGGCTGAGGGTGTGGGCCACGCCGTAATCAAAGCAGAGTGGGAGGCTGAGGGTGTGGGCCACGCTGTAATCAAAGCAGAGTGGGAGGCTGAGGGTGTGGGCCACGCTGTAATCAAAGCAGAGTGGGAGGCTGAGGGTGTGGGCCACGCTGTAATCAAAGCAGAGTGGGAGGCTGAGGGTGTGGGCCACGCTGTAATCAAAGCAGAGTGGGAGGCTGAGGGTGTGGGCCACGCTAAAATCAAAGCAGAGTGGGAGGCTGAGGGTGTGGGCCACGCTGTAATCAAAGCAGAGTGGGAGGCTGAGGGTGTGGCCATGCTGTAATCAAAGCAGAGTGGGAGGCTGAGGGTGTGGGCCACGCTGTAATCAAAGCAGAGTGGGAGGCTGAGGGTGTGGGCCACGCTGTAAT
This sequence comes from Oncorhynchus kisutch, assembly GCF_002021735.2. Classification (NCBI taxonomy): domain Eukaryota; kingdom Metazoa; phylum Chordata; class Actinopteri; order Salmoniformes; family Salmonidae; genus Oncorhynchus; species Oncorhynchus kisutch. The sequence continues at coordinate 34,310,475 of NC_034192.2, read as the reverse complement.
CAAAGCAGAGTGGGAGGCTGAGGGTGTGGGCCACGCTGTAATCAAAGCAGAGTGGGAGGCTGAGGGTGTGGGCCACGCTGTAATCAAAGCAGAGTGGGAGGCTGAGGGTGTGGGCCACGCTGTAATCAAAGCAGAGTGGGAGGCTGAGGGTGTGGGCCACGCTGTAATCAAAGCAGAGTGGGAGGCTGAGGGTGTGGGCCACGCTGTAATCAAAGCAGAGTGGGAGGCTGAGGGTGTGGGCCACGCTGTAATCAAAGCAGAGTGGGAGGCTGAGGGTGTGGGCCACGCTGTAATCAAAGCAGAGTGGGAGGCTGAGGGTGTGGGCCACGCTGTAATCAAAGCAGAGTGGGAGGCTGAGGGTGTGGGCCACGCTGTAATCAAAGCAGAGTGGGAGGCTGAGGGTGTGGGCCACGCTGTAATCAAAGCAGAGTGGGAGGCTGAGGGTGTGGGCCACGCTGTAATCAAAGCAGAGTGGGAGGCTGAGGGTGTGGGCCACGCTGTAATCAAAGCAGAGTGGGAGGCTGAGGGTGTGGGCCACGCTGTAATCAAAGCAGAGTGGGAGGCTGAGGGTGTGGGCCACGCTGTAATCAAAGCAGAGTGGGAGGCTGAGGGTGTGGGCCACGCTGTAATCAAAGCAGAGTGGGAGGCTGAGGGTGTGGGCCACGCTGTAATCAAAGCAGAGTGGGAGGCTGAGGGTGTGGGCCACGCTGTAATCAAAGCAGAGTGGGAGGCTGAGGGTGTGGGCCACGCTGTAATCAAAGCAGAGTGGAGGCTGAGGGTGTGGGCCACGCTGTAATCAAAGCAGAGTGGGAGGCTGAGGGTGTGGGCCACGCTGTAATCAAAGCAGAGTGGGAGGCTGAGGGTGTGGGCCACGCTGTAATCAAAGCAGAGTGGGAGGCTGAGGGTGTGGGCCACGCTGTAATCAAAGCAGAGTGGGAGGCTGAGGGTGTGGGCCACGCTGTAATCAAAGCAGAGTGGAGGCTGAGGTGTGGGCCACGGTATCACAGAGCAGTGGGAGGCTGAGGGTGTGGGCCACGCTGTAATCAAAGCAGAGTGGGAGGCTGAGGGTGTGGGCCACGCTGTAATCAAAGCAGAGTGGGAGGCTGAGGGTGTGGGCCACGCTGTAATCAAAGCAGAGTGGGAGGCTGAGGGTGTGGGCCACGCTGTAATCAAAGCAGAGTGGGAGGCTGAGGGTGTGGGCCACGCTGTAATCAAAGCAGAGTGGGAGGCTGAGGGTGTGGGCCACGCTGTAATCAAAGCAGAGTGGGAGGCTGAGGGTGTGGGCCACGCTGTAATCAAAGCAGAGTGGGAGGCTGAGGGTGTGGGCCACGCTGTAATCAAAGCAGAGTGGGAGGCTGAGGGTGTGGGCCACGCTGTAATCAAAGCAGAGTGGGAGGCTGAGGGTGTGGGCCACGCTGTAATCAAAGCAGAGTGGGAGGCTGAGGGTGTGGGCCACGCTGTAATCAAAGCAGAGTGGGAGGCTGAGGGTGTGGGCCACGCTGTAATCAAAGCAGAGTGGGAGGCTGAGGGTGTGGGCCACGCTGTAATCAAAGCAGAGTGGGAGGCTGAGGGTGTGGGCCACGCTGTAATCAAAGCAGAGTGGGAGGCTGAGGGTGTGGGCCACACTGTAATCAAAGCAGAGTGGGAGGCTGAGGGTGTGGGCCACGCTGTAATCAAAGCAGAGTGGGAGGCTGAGGGTGTGGGCCACGCTGTAATCAAAGCAGAGTGGGAGGCTGAGGGTGTGGGCCACGCTGTAATCAAAGCAGAGTGGGAGGCTGAGGGTGTGGGCCACGCTGTAATCAAAGCAGAGTGGGAGGCTGAGGGTGTGGGCCACGCTGTAAGCAAAGCAGCTCACCCTCTGTTTGCTCTCTCTTGATGAGCAAATGTAACGACATGGCTGAACCCTTCTAACTGAGAGAGTCCCTCTAGATTCATAGTCCCTTATATGCAGTGTAGATTGACTTAAATGAATTACTTCCCCGTGGAAAAGCGTGTGCACTGCCCATGACCATTTAGTGTAATCGGCAGCATTAGTGGGAATGGTTTGGTCCTGTCCACTGCATCATACGGCCTCTGTGGTAATGGAATGAGGCTGGGGACGTTTCAGCACACACTGTCCCTAGCCATAGGAAAACACGAGCAGGCAGTCCTTTTTTAAAGGACATTTGTTATATACTCTTTGGTGTTTATATTAGAGATGGCAGTTGTGTACAACAATGACTATTACTTTGCTCTGACTTGATAGTCGTTGATATTCACGTTCAGTGACTGAGCTGTGAATATCCATAAAAAGATGTATTCTCTCCCAAAGGATCTCATACAGTAGTTAGCTTGTGCTCCTAATTCTGACGGCATTGACAACTTATAGGAGGAATATGATGTATTTTGAGGGTTACTTTAAGTCGTTTCTACACTTTTCCGGTGATGAATCTCCTGACTAGAATTAGGGAGGATTGGTACCGGGAGATCATGTGACTCCAGGGAGCTACTTTACTCCTATTGGATAGAGTTGTGGAGAGAGAGGGAGAAACGGAGGATCAAAGACCCAGAATAAAACATGCAAGCTCATTCGCTCTCTGCTTCAAAGAAAACCTCAAGTTCACCTCAGCTCACTGTCGCCAAGGTGACCCAACACAACCAAAATAAAACTACGCAAAAATCATGAGACATCGCCAAACTATAAATATTGCATCCCGACAGACAATGGCATTCAACCACTTGTATTTCCACAATGAGCACAAGCTATTTTAGTAATGTGTACCTGCGGCTACAGACCTAACTCTTTGCTTCATTTTCATTCTAATTTGAGAGATTAACGATTTCTAGCCAGATCATGCAAAATGCTTGACTCCCTTCCTGTTTGATGGAATTGCGAGCCACCACTTGTAAATTGCTCATGCCCACTCCCCAGGTCTTCCCCTGGCCCCTGGCAACTATCACCCATATCACCCATTTTGTCGACCCAAAACACAGGGAAAGTTTCAACTCTGTTGCTTTCTTCTGTTTTCTCTTCTGCTGTTTTAGTGCTGACTAGTCATGAAACCAGCATCTTGGGTTGAGGATTTAGGTGGAAGTAGTTGGCGGTGGTCTCCACTAAGACAAAGGCATATAGGCCTAGTTTCTGGAGAAAAATAGGATAGTGGCGATCAATTGGTGTGCTAATGGACCCGCGAGTCACTTTACACTGTACTGTGGTTTATTAGGATCCCCATTAGCCGACGCCAATGACGACAGCTACTCTTACTGGGGTTCGACAGGTGCTCAACAAGAGAGACACTCGTTAGCTGTAGCTATTAACTAAAGTCAACCTCTATGTTGTCTTCTGTTTAGTCTGGGTGCCCTTGTTCAGAGTCGAGCTAAATGCTGGAGTAAAGGCTAATTATTGCTCACCTTTGAAATGCTTTTCTGTATGGCAGAGCAGCCTCTTTGTGTGAGCCATGGACACTACCTCCTCGTTTTATCTCTGTCCTTCTAAAAAGACCGAAAAGTGTTTGTGTCCCCCTTTATTTCTCACTGCAGTGAATTGGTCCCACAGGGGAAGAGAGAGGGGCCTTATTCATGTGTTTGTGCATTTTTGTGCACATGTGCGTGCCTGCCTGTATGTGTGTGTGTTCCTTGAGTCTGTGCACATGCGCGTGTTGGTAGGTGTGCATATCGAGCTCTCCGGTTGGAGGGTTAGCTGGTAGGAGGCGGTAGAGAGTGTGCTCATAGGCAACAGAACCAGGAACATGTTGACAGTTCTATACAGTTGAGGTCGGAAGTTTACATACATTCAGGTTGGAGTCATTAAAACTTGTTTTTCAACATCTCCACAAACTTCTTGTTAACAAACTACTGTTTTGGCAAGTCGGTTAGGACATCTACTTTGTGCATGACACAAGTAATTTTTCCAACAATTGTTTACAGACAGATTATTTCACTTATAACTCCCTGTATCACAATTCCAGTCGGTCAGAAGTTTACATACACTAAGTTGACTGTGCCTTTAAACAGCTTGGAAAATTCCAGAAAATGATGTCATGGCTTTAGAAGCTTCTGATAGGCTAATTGACATCATTTGAGTCAATTGGAGGTGTACCTGTGGATGTATTTCAAGGCCTACCTTCATTTCCCATCATGGGAAAATCAAAAGAAATCAGCCAAGGCCTCATAAAATAATTGTAGACCTCCACAAGTCTGGGACATCCTTGGGAGTAATTTCCAAATGCCTGAAGGTACCACGTTCATCAGTACAAACAATAGTACGCAAGTATAAACACCATGGGACCACGCAGCCGTCATACCGCTCAGGAAGGATACACGTTCTGTCTCCTCGAGATGAAAGTACTTTGGTGCAAAAAGTGTAAATCAATCCCAGAACAACAGCAAAGGACCTTGTGAAGATGCTGAAGGAAACAGGTACAAAAGTATCTATATCCACAGTAAAATAAGTCCTATATCGACATAACCTGAAAGGCCGCTCAGCAAGGAAGAATCCACTGCTCCATAACCGGCATAAAAAAAGCCAAACTGCACATGGGGACAAAGATCGTACTTTTTGGAGAAATGTGGTCTGATGAAACAGAAATATAACTGTTTGGCCATAATGACAATTGTTATGTTTGGAGGAAAAAGGGGGAGGCTTGCAAGCCGAAGAACACCATCCCAACCGTGAAGCACGGGGGTGGCAGCATCATGTTGTAGGGGTGCTTTGCTGCAGGAGGGACTGGTGCACACAAAATAGATGACATCATGAGGATGGACAATTATGTGGATATACTGAAGCAACATCTCAAGACATCAGTCAGGAAGTTAAAGCTTGGTTGCAAATGGGTCTTCCAAATGTACAACGACCCCAAGCATACTTCCAAAGTTATGGCTTAAGGACAACAAAGTCAAGGTATTGGAGTGGCCATCACAAAGCCCTGACCTCAATCCTATAGACAATTTGTGGGCAGAACTGAAAAGGCATGTGCGAGCAAGGAGGCCTACAAACCTGACTCAGTTACACTAGTTCTATCAGGAGGAATGGGCCAAAATTCACCCAACTTGTTGTGGAAGGCTACCTGAAACGTTTGACCCAAGTTAAACAATTTAAAGGCAATGCTACCAAATATTAATTGAGTGTATGTAAACTTCTGACCCACTGGGAATGTGATGAAAGAAATAAAAGCTGAAATAAATCATTATCTCTACTATTATTCTGTCATTTCACATTCTTAAAATAAAGTGTGAATCCTAAATGACCTAAAACAGCGAATTTTGACTAGGATTAAATGTCAGGAATTGTGAAAAACTGAGTTTAAATGTTTTTGGCTAAGGTGTATGTAAACCTCCGACTTCAACTGTATATATATCATTCATGTTTAACTTTTAATAGCTGAGCAGAGAGAGGAGAGAAGATGAGACTTTATCACTGAGCCAGTACACCACAGAGGACTTTTGGATGTCAGCCTAAAATCATAACACGGGATGACAATAGATTATAATGACTTCGCCCAGACTTAATTTAGACTCCGTTTTCTCTAGGGGGGAAGTAGCTCGTGAGGCTGGCTGTGTAGAGCAGGTGGATCAGTAGGCCTCTCCTGTCTGTACAAGTGGATATATGCAGTTTAAGAGATGAATGGAGGATGGTGACTAAGGCAGTCATGTGGAGGAGAAGACAAATGGGGTGTAGTCATCTTGCCCAGGTCATTTACAATGTGTCTGATCCTATAGACATGTACTCGTGGACATCAGACAGGCCTACAGCAGTCCACTGAAAACAAAACACAGTTGATGCCATCATTTCCTCATAGAATTCATCATCTGCACTGTAATAATATCGTCTCTGCATGTGTTGATTTCATGAAAACAATCCGGGACCACCCCGCTCTGCTTGGATGGTCTGGGATCTGCGCATGTCGTTGCATTTGCTTGCCTTCCCTTAAAAAGGGCACTGTCTGGTTGGGGTCAGTAGCACGCCAGTCTGACCTTAGATCTGCTGGTAGACTGCAGTCTGCGCGCATGCCTTGCTTTACCCAACCTCTCACACTCTAGAATGATTTAAGAATGACCTTGGGACACGCAGTGATAACGTTTGGCTTCCATTTGTCTCTATCTGTTTGCCCCGTACTCCTCCTCCCTTTGTTTTTCTCTCCCTTTCCCTCCCTCCCTCTCTTGGTGTTACTTTAGGGCTATATTTTTTAAGTTGTTTAGTGAGTTTGATGTTCTCTCTCTCTTTCTGTCTCTCTTCCTGTCTCTTCCTCTCTCTTCCTCTGTTGTAGCAGACTGTGTTGTGTTGCAATAATTCTCTAGTGGTTGCTGATGTGATGTTGTTGCTGTCTTCTCTTATGCCTTTTGTTTCTTCCCTGCGTTGTTCTTCTACCTGTGTTGTGGTGAGCGCTCCCCTAACCTCAGTTCATTCTGTTGTGGCACCACCGCAGTCCAGGATGACGCTGCTCCCGGTACCCAGGAGTACATTATGTTGCGGCAGGATTCCGTCCATTCATCGGCGGATTTAAGGAGCAAAGGGTCCCCCTTTCGTGCTAAGTGTCACGAAATCTTCTGCTGCCCGCTGAAGCAAGTGGTCAACAAAGAGAGCTCAGAGCCTGAAGGTTTGTCCGCACCCCCCCCCCCCCTTTTCCCCTCTCTATCACTCTCTTATATTCTGTCTGAACTAGTAGTTTCTCCCCTCCTCCTCAAAACAAAGTTTCCTTTCATTCCTGTCCTATTTTTTAAAAGTATCTGTCCTGTGTGTGCTCTCACTCATAGTGCGTGTCTGTGTGTGCGTGTGTGTGTCTTATGCTTGCCTGTGGAGCACAGCCCACCCAAACCCCCTTCAAACATCAGACTTGGGTCATTGTCACCCAGGCGCACATGCTCCAGCCAAAATAAAGAAATAATAAACCCCCCTGAAGGGTATTAGAATGACGCATCTGCTGTCCACCATACTTTAGCGTTTCTATTTCAACCACAAGGCTTCGTAAAATAAGAAGCTTGCAACTTGTGCTACAGTCCTATCCCTCTGTCCGTATAGCATATTCACATTAGGGTCATACTAAGATAATGCTGGTGCGGTATTGGCATGTGCCCCACCTATTAAATAACTGTCCGACTCC
>NC_034192.2:32795349-32965796 GCF_002021735.2 Oncorhynchus kisutch | reverse complement strand
AGAGCTCTCCCTCAAGTATGGCCACCTGCTTCATCATGCCACGGTAGACCCGCCCACAGCAGGACAGATTTAGAATGCCAGGCGCTGTGCCAAAAAGCCACACAATAGAGCCACCTGCTCATCCTTCTTAGATCTGATCACTCATTCACCCTTCATTTAGGTGGAGAAGCACACGCACACGCATTGTTACAATATTTGAGAGGCGCACAACGATGCAGTACGTAGCTCAATTTGGCCTCTGCGTACCTCCGGAGGCGCCGCAATTGCGTCACACCCTCCATAAGGTGTCTCCCACCACATTTTCGGATCACGGGTAAATTGTCTCTTAGGGTTAGCAGTGTGGTTAAGGTTAGGATTAAGGTTTGGGTTAGGTTTAAAATACAATTGTATGACTGGGTGGCTGTGCAAGCTAGTAACCACTCTGCAGAGCTGACTCCAGAACAAGATTCATGAGGAAAAACGCTAACCTGCGAGTCGATTGTAGGGATCAGGATATTGACAGCGCTGGCACAAAAGCACAGGAGGGGGTTGGCAAACCTGGCGTTGTGAAAGAGGGAGAGTGAGAGACTGAGTGTGCTGTGAGTGTGAGTGTGTGCGTGTGTGCGTGTGTATGTGTGTGACGGTGCCATATTGCTGTCAGTGGTATGGAGAGTGGGATCAGGGACAGGGCTTTGCTGGGCAGGCTTTGCTGTGTGTGTGTGTGTGTGTGTGTGTGTGTGTGTGTGTGTATGTATGTGTGTGTGTGTGTGTGTGTGTGTGTGTGTGTGTGTGTGTGTGTGTGTGTGTGTGTGTGTGTGTGGTGTGTGTGTGTGTGTGTGTGTGTGTGTGTGTGTGTGTGTATGGAGAGAGAGAGCAAAAGGGAGGGGGCAGCAGAGAAACTGCTGTGCCTCAGCCCTGTTCTCTGGCCTGAAGACAAATGAGTATAAATAACCAACCAAAGCAAGCAGAGGCCTATTGAGAGGCCTATTGAGAGGCCTATTGAGAGGACTGTTGAGAGGACTGTTGAGAGACTGGCAGAGAGGCGACAGAGAGACTAGTAGAGGCTGGCAGAGAAGCTAGTAGAGAGACTGGCAGAGAAGCTAGTAGAGAGACTGGCAGAGAGGCTAGTAGAGAGACTGGCAGAGAATCTGGCAGAGAGTCTGGCAGAGAAGCTAGTAGAGAGACTGGCAGAGAGGCTAGTAGAGAGACTGGCAGAGATCTGGCAGAGAGGCTGGCAGAGAGACTGGGATAGAGGCTGGCAGAGAGCCTAGTAGAGAGACTGGGATAGAGGCTGGCAGAGAGGCTGGCAGAGAGGCTAGTAGAGAGACTGGGATAGAGTCTGGCAGAGATGCTGGCAGAGAGGCTAGTAGAAAGACTGTCAGAGAGTCTGGCAGAGAGGCTGGCAGATTGTCTAGTATAGAGGCTGGCAGAGAGGCTAGTAGAGAGTCTAGCAGAGAGGCTGGTCGAGAGGCTAGTAGAGAGGCTGGTAGAGAGGTTTTGAGGAGACAGGCAGAGAGACTTGTAGAGATGCATTCAGAGAGACTAGTAGAGAGCCTGGCAGAGAGGCTAGTAGAGAGACTGGCAGAGAGGCTGGTAGAGAGGCTGGCAGAGAGGTTTGAAGAGAGGCCTGTTGAGATGGTGGCAGAGAGTCTAGCAGAGAGTCTGGCAGAGAGGCTGGCAGAGAGTCTGGCAGAGAGACTATTAGAGAGGCAGGCAGAGAGGCTGGCAGAGAGGCTAGTGAAGAGTCTGGCAGAGAGGGCGGCAGAGAGGCTGGCAGAGAGTCTAGTAGAGAGATTGGCATATAAGCTAGTAGAGATACTAGCAGAGAGACTAGTAGAGAGGCTGGCAGAGAGGCTAGTAGAGAGGCTGGCAGAGAGGTTTGAGGAGACAGGGAGGGAGGCTTGTAGAGAGGCTGGCAGAGAGACTAGTAGAGAGACTGGCAGAGAGGCTAGTAGAGAGACTGGCAGATAGACTAGTAGAGAGTCTGGCAGAGAAGCTAGTGGAGAGGCTGGCAGAGAGTCTGGCAGAGAGACTATTAGAGAGGCAGGCAGAGAGGCTAATGAAGAGTCTTGCAGAGAGGGCGGCAGAGAGGCTGGCAGAGAGACTAGTGGAGAGGCTGGCAGAGGCGCCAGTAGAGAGACTGGCAGAGGGGCTGCTAGAGAGGCTGGCAGAGAGACTGGTAGAGAGGGTGGCAGAGGCTAGTAGAGAGGCTGGCAGAGAGGCTAGTAAGAGAGGCTGGCAGAGAGACTAGTAGAGAAGCTGGCAGAGAGGCTAGTAGAGAGGCTACTAGATAGGCTAGTAGAGAGACTGGCAGAGAGGCTAGTAGAGAGTCTGGCAGAGAGGCTGGTAGAGAGGCTAGTATAGAGTCTGGCAGAGAGGCTGGCAGAGAGGCTAGTAGAGAGGCTGACAGAGAGGCTGGCAGAGAGGCTAGTATAGAGACTGGCAGAGAGGTTGGCAGAGAGGCTTGTAGAGAGGCTGGCAGAGAGGCTGGCAGAGAGGCTAGTAGAGAAGCTGGCAGAGAGGCTACTAGAGAGGCTGGGAGCTACTGTAAGCACATGTGACTGTGTTGAATTATATAACAAACACTCTCTTCCATGTGTGTAGGTGGCCCAGCGGATGGCATACTGTACCCTGGAGACCAGGTGTTACAGATCAATGACCTGGTGGCAGATGATCTCAGCTATGAACAGCTGCAAGACGTCACTAGGTAAATAACTTTGTTTCTTCTGTCCCTTACTCTGTTTTCTCCCTCTGTTTCTCAGTCTCTATATATTCTAACTAGATAGTAGTGTAGTTAGTGACTCCCTTCCAGTGTATTCAGTTCTGAAAGCATACTATCATTTGTGCGTGTGAGCGTGTCAGGTCAAGCGTGTCAGGTCAAATGTCAGTGTATTGAAAATGCCTACATGACTGCTGGACAGAAACATATTGTCTCTGTGTTTCTTCAGGGACTTGGAGGACTCTGTCACAATGACAATCTTAAGGCACATGACAGTAAGTGTGTGTGTGTGTGTGTGTGTGTGCGCTTGTGCGTATTTGAAAGTGTGTGTGTGTGTGTGTGTGTGTGTGTGCGCTTGTGCGTAATTGAATGTGTGTGTGTTAATAATGGCATAACGTCGTCTTCCTGTGTGTCAAGGGTCCTAAGTCGTCCATCATGTCGGCGGAGAAGAGGGCTCGTCTGAGGAGTAACCCGATCAAAGTGCGCTTCGCAGAGGAAGTGGTCGTTAACGGTCACACTCAGGTCAGGACCTCACACACGCTCTCTCTCTCTCTCTCTCTCTCTCTCTCTCTCTGTCTCTCTCTGTCTCTCTCTCTCTCTGTCTCTCTCTGTCTCTCTCTCTCTCTCTCTCTCTCTCTCTCTCTCTCTCTCTCTCTCTCTCTCTCTCTCTCTCTCTCTCTCTCTCTCTCTCTCTCTCTCTCTCTCTCTCTCTCTCTCTCTCTCTCTCTCTCTCTCTCTGTCTCTCTCTGTCTCTCTCTCTCTGCCTCTCTCTCTCCCTCTCTCTCTCTCTGTCTCTCTCTGTCTCTCTGCCTCTCTCTCTCTCTCTCTCTCTCTCTCTCTCTCTCTCTCTCTCTCTCTGTCTCTCTCTCTCTCTCTCTCTCTCTCTCTGTCTCTCTCTGTCTCTCTCTCTCTGCCTCTCTCTCTCTCTCTGTCTCTCTCTCTCTCTCTCTCTCTCTCTCTCTCTCTGTCTCTCTCTCGCTCTCTCTCTCTCTCTCTCTCTCTCTCTCTCTCTCTCTGTCTCCCTGTCTCTCTCTCTCTCTCTGTCTCTGTCTCTGTCTCCCTCTCTCTGTCTCCCTTTCTCTCTCTCTCTGTCTCTGTCTCTGTCTCCCTCTCTCTGTCTCCCTGTCTCTCTGTCTCTCTCTCTCTCTCTCTCTCTCTCTCTCATTCAATTTGTTTTCTTCCTGCAGGGAAACTCTCTTCTGTTCCTGCCCAACGTTCTGAAGGTCTACCTGGAGAACGGACAGACCAAGGCCTTCAAGTTCGACGCCACCACCACCATCAAGGTACGGACATAACATTTAGAGTATGTTACCTACAAATATCACCCATGCGTGTAAACCTGTGTCATCTGCATGCCTCAGTTGCCCACAAGCGCTGACACAAAGTATCCAGTTGTCAAGTAACATGAAGACAGCAAAACTAAGACCTAACTGGGTCGCTTTGTTTGCAGGACATCGTTCTGACTCTGAAGGACAAGTTGTCCATCTGCTGCATTGAGTACTTTGCTCTGGTGCTGGAACTGCAGTATAGCATCACCAAGCTACTGCTCCTGCACGAGGACGAGCTTATACACAAGGTGAGTAGAACACACACAAACACACACGTGCAACCGCACACATGCAATCACACACACATCTCACCCACACATTCACCCTGTGTTTTACGAGTGCAGTCAGTCAAACAGTAGTCATCTCTAAATCACAGGTCTCCAACAGGTAGATCGTGAGCGGCAAGTCATTCGCCAAGCTATTTTTTTTATGTGTTCCTTCGCAAACTGTCATGAACATAAAGCTCCCGGCTATTATGCAATCAAAGCAGAATTGACATTATCCCACCCCTGGTTAGCCACTATTGGCTTAAAAAGCCAAATGTAACACAATATCTGCCAATTAAGTTCCAGCAGTATTGCCCCTGTCTGTCTGGTGTGCACTTTTGTCCATCACTCCGTATGTAGAGCGTTAGCGAGGCTAGTAATGATAACGTACTGATAACGGTCTTGTGGGTAGACAGAAAGCTTTCCCCCTCAAAACATACATTTTTGTTGTTTCTCTATGAATCATTGTAATATTGAGAGTAAAAAACAGGACAGATAAATCAGAGAAACAGAATTCCGGAAAAAAACTAAATATAATTTTATGGGGCACCCTTAAATGTGTTTATTAAATCAAATCTAATCTAATTGTATTGTTCACATGCGCCGAATACAGGGGGGGGGGGGGGCGGTGTCGAGGTAATTGAGGTAATATGTACATCAAATCAAATTTATTTGTCACATACACATGGTTAGCAGATGTTAATGCGAGTGTAGCGAAATGCTTGTGCTTCTAGTTCCGACAATGCAGTAATAACCAACAAGTAATCTAACCTAAAAATGCCTTATACACACAAGTGTAAAGGGATAAGGAATATGTACATAAAGATATATGAATGAGTGATGGTACAGAACGGCATAGGCAAGATGCAGTAGATGGTATTGAGTACAGTATATACATATGAGATGAGTAATGTAGGGTATGTAAACAAAGTGGCATAGTTAAAGTGGCTAGTGATACATGTATTACATAAAGATGCAGTAGATTATATGGAGTACAGTATATACATATACATATGAGATGAATAATGTAGGGTATGTAAACATTATATTAAGTAGCATTGTTTAAAGTGGCTAGTGATACATTTTTATATCAATTTCCATTATTAAAGTGGCTGGAGTTGAGTCAGTGTGTTGGCAGCAGCCACTCAATGTTAGTGGTGGCTGTTTAACAGTCTGATGGCCTTGAGATAGAAGCTGTTTTTCAGTCTCTCAGTCCCAGCTTTGATGCACCTGTATTGACCTCGCCTTCTGGATGATAGCGGGGTGAACAGGCAGTGGCTCGGGTGGTTGTTGTCCTTGATGATCTTTATGGCCTTCCTGTGACATCGGGTGGTGCAGGTGTCCTGGAGGGCAGGTAGTTTGCCCCCGGTGATGCGTTGTGGCCTAACTCTACCTACATGTAGGTAGAGTTATTAAAGAGACTACGCATAGATAATAACTGAGAATAGCAGCAGTGTAAAATGGGGGGTGAAGTTAGATGTTCAGGAGTCTTATGCCTTGGGGGTAGAAGCTGTTTAGAAGCCTCTTGGACCTAGACTTGGTGCTCCGGTACCGCTTGCCATGCGGTAGCAGAGAGAACTGTCTATGACTAGGGTGGCTGGAGTCTTTAACAATTTTCAGGGCCTTCCTCTGACACCGCCTGGTATAGAGTTCCTGGATGGCAGGAAGCTTGGCCCCGGTGATGTACTGGGCCATACGCACTACCCTCTGTAGTGCCTTGCGGGCGGAGGCCGAGCAGTTGCCGTTACTTTACCAGGTATATTGACAGAAAACGCATCTCTTACACCAAGGACCCAGGGAAAAGTTGCAGGGTAGAGTAGAGAAGAATGTGCCTATTTGTGTGTGTGTGTTTGGTTACCTCAATATAACCCTGTGTAATGTATGTGTGTTTGGTCACCTCAATATAACCCTGTGTATTGTGTGTGTGTTTGGTAATCTCAATATAACCCTGTGTAATGTGTGTGTGTTTGGTCACCTCAATATAACCCTGTGTAATGTGTGTGTCTCTCCAGGTGGTGCAGAAGAAGGAGAACAGCAGCCATGACTACAAGTGTCTGTTCAGGGTGTGTTTCATTCCCAGAGACCCCCTGGATCTGCTACAGGAAGACCCAACCGCCTTCGAGTACCTCTTCCTGCAGGTGAGCCACATCCAGCTGTAGGCCTAGACTACCATCTTTCGTGTCTGTAATTATTCTGCCTTTAGTGTCTGTAATTATTCACCTGCACTCATAGCCATGAGACCCTGTTTAACTTGCACACAGGTGAGCAGAGTTTTACTGTACTCGAGTAGGCACCTTCCGCTGAGAATCAGGGTTCATTTACAGGGAGGGGCTCGCGTGTCTTTTTTGTAGAGAAACACTTTTTTTGTGGAAGGTACTACAGCTGCTTACGTACCCCGCTCTCAACATCGTCGAGATAAATTGAGTTTCCTTGTAGGCCCATTTGGCGGGGAAACTGTGAAGTGAGCTGTAGCCTAATTCTGTTTCCGAGGCTTTTATTAGAGAATGTGAAACAAGGTGCCTAGTTGCTTCTTTTCATTAAATAATGCAGCTGTTCTTTATGCTATGGCCTAAAATACAGTTGTTCATATGGGCAGAATATTAGGCCTGTAGTTTGTAGCATTGGCTAGTGAATTTATTTGAAAAAGAAACACTTTTTGTCACATGACAATAGAAAACGTTGTGGTTTTAGAGACACCAAGTAACAATAGCCTCGATGATTAAAGGGATCAGAGTTCATCTGTTACTGGACTCTCACCATCATTACCATTGAAATTCACCCAAATCATTTTGTTTAGAAGCCCATTAGGCTCCTCATTTGTTGTCGTTAAATGTCCGGATCAATAGAAAGGAAAATACTGTTGGGCGTTTGGCACGGTAGACCACCTCGGTCCAATCCGACGCACAGAAACACATGAAAACATCAACTCATTACATTGATGCTTCCTCTGTTAAATCTTCCAGACCCTGTTGTAAATCAAGCAGACAGTAGCACATGATCAACATAAATTGTTAGGGTATTGGATTGGATCCAATGTGGATCACAACTTCACTGGCACCAGGAAAAGGTCATCAACATAATCTGGACATTCTTCCGAACACTATTTTCCTGCACCGGCTTTTTTTTGCGTCGCCTGCCATGTCACAAATCTTGTCATTCAGAAAATGATCTGGATCAACTGATGATGGTCGACAATATCACGAGGCCGAACTAAACAGCTGGATACCAAATGAGTATCCAACAAGTAGGTCTATTAGCCTGCGCCATAGTCTATTGAAGAGCCCCGCAAAGTTAGGTGACTCTTTCGTTTAGAGGCATTCGATTTTGGATTTGTGCATCATTTTGGGAAACCATATTCACGGCTTAGCCTATAAATATCAAGATGAGTATTTGATAAAGCTGTGCTGCAATTAATAGCACACCGTCTCGTAGACTCGTCACGATTTTGTCCCGCTGATGGCACATAAGTGGTCGGAAGGAAATATCATAGGCCTAGTTTTATTATATTGATCATTCGTTTCAATGGCGCAAATTGAAAGAAAATGAATTAGGTTTAAAAAACTTTTTTTATTTTATTCACTAATTCGTGTATTAGTGGACTTATGGATGACATTTGTATGTATTATATCTAAAAGAAAAGCAACTGATGCAGCACATTTTGTATTTATTATATACATTATTCTGCCCATATGAACATATGAACGAATGTACCACAAGCCAGCGGTCGTTCCCCAGCCAACAGCGAACACGTTGACAAAAATGTAAAATAAACATATAGCGGAGGGGCTTTGCAGGGATTATAGCCAAACCTGTGTCAGCGTGATTTATTTTACAGGAAATCAAATGTGTTTCATACCTTGTGTGTGTATCATTCTGCCTGTGTGTTTTTGTGTTTCGTGCTGTGTGTGTATATATAATGTTATATGGGTGTGTATAACTCTCTCTCTCTCTGTTTGTGTGTGTGTGTGTTGTCAGAGCGTCGGGGACGTCCTACAGGAGAGGTTTGCGGTGGAGATGAAGTGTAACACTGCACTGCGTCTGGCTGCCTTGCACATGCACGAGAGACTGAACAGTATAGGCTCCACCCGGACCTCTATCAGGAGCATCACGTGAGACACGCACGCACGCGCACGCACGCACGCACGCACACACACACACACACACACACACACACACACACACACACACACACACACACACACACACACACACACACACACACACACACACACATTGATATTGTCTCCTGCGTGTATTGTGACAGGAAAGAGTTTGGTCTGGACAGCTTCATCTCTCCCACTCTGCTCAGTAACATGAGAGAGAAGGACCTGAGGAAAGCCATCAGCCACCATCTAAAGAAGATCCAGTCACTGCTGGAGCCACGACAGAAGGTACGGTGGTAGGGAGAAGGAGAGGGGACGAGAAAGGAGGGAGAGATTATATGTGCAATACTTTTGTTGTTGTTGTTGGTGTCGTCGTCGTGCATGTTGTCATCATCGTGGTTCTCTCGCTCTCCCTCTCCCAGGTTATCTCAGCCACTCAGGCCCGGCTGGCCTACCTCACCCAGCTTGGAGAACTAATCTCCTACGGAGGCCGCTCCTATACGGCCACCATGATGGTTAGTGTGTTTGAAACAATTTACAAAGGATAATCACAGCTGTCAATCATTCTCTGACTCTGCCCCAATTTAGAGAGCTGTTATTGGCTGGACAGGGTTGACCCCCCCCCCCCCCCCCCCCATCCTGAACTTGTTTCACCCTGTGATGATTCAGCATGGGTCTCAGACTGTATCTACTTCTTTCATCCTTTCACCCCTCTTCCCTCTCTCTCCCTCCCTCTTGTCCTCTTTTCCCCTCTCCCTCTCTCTCCCCATCTCCCTTTCTCTTTGCTCCTCTGTCCACCTCCCCCTCTGTTCTTCTCCATCCTCCCCCACCCCAGCTGCAGGACCGGGAGGTGCTGGTCAGTCTGTTGGTGGGGGCGCGCTACGGCCTGAGTCAGGTGGTCAACCACAAGCTCAACATGGTGTCCACGCTGGTAGACTTCAGCAGCATCAGTAGAGTGGAGCTGCTCTCTGAGTCAGACAGAGTCAGCCTGCTACGTATCTCACTGCATGACATCAAGGTAGGATACCATACACACACAGAAATCCCACACACTCTCTCAGACACACACGTTGGCTCATAGCTACGCTTAGTTCACACACAAATACAGTGGATGGAAAATACGACATGTATTCTCTCTTCTCCACTCCTCTCTTTCTCTCTCTCTCTCTCTCTCTCTACCTCTATTTCTCTCTCTTTCTCTCTCTCTCTACCTCTATTTCTCTCACTCTCTTTTTCTTTCTTTCTCTCGCTCTCTTTCCAGCCTTTTGCCTTACTGATGGACTCTCTGGCAGCCAAAGATTTGGCGTGTCTACTGGGGGGCTATTGCAAGCTCCTGGTGGACCCCAGAGTGTGTGTGTTCCGTCTGAGACGCCCCAAGGTGCGGGTGCACAGGATACCTGCTGAGGAAGGTGTGTGTGAAGGGAGGTTCGCCGTTATTGAGGGAGTTTGCTATGAATCGCTGACAAGTGAGCATCAATGTTTAACTATAATCTTTCCTTTATTGGCATTGATCTTACTATTTATTTTGGCGTTGATACGTGGATATCAGCCAGTATGGATAGTATTCATTTGACTACTATTATTTACAGAGTAAACTTTATTATGTAACTGATAAAAAAGATATATTTTTCTTTGTCAATCCCAGGCTATGTGTCCCGCTGCTGTAGTGACTCCGATGACTCGTCAGACGAGGACTACCCCGCCGAGCCTCCGCCAACACACACCCGCAAATGCCCCGCACCCGCCAGCAAAGACAGGGAGGGTTGGAGGAGAGAAGAAGAGGAGCAGAGAGGAGTGGAAGGAAAGAAAGAGAGAGCTGAGAAAGAATACGAAGAGAAACAAGAGGTGATGATCATTGAGCTGTCAGAGAAGGACATGGAAGTCGAGGAAGAGAACGGAAGGGAAGTGAGAGGAAGAGAGATCATGCTAGGAATTAAAGCTAACGCAGGAACAGTGGAACAGGACAACTGGTACCGCACAGAGCCGCGGGCCAACAGTAGCTTCTCCAGCCTGTCCAGCTGCTCTCTGAGGGCGGCCTTGGAGGAGAGCAGCCCTGCAGCTGCAGCCAGAGGAGGAGGCCCAGCCAAGGCCTTGGTCGCCCTGCGTGAGGACAGCCCCTCTCTCCGGTCCCAACGTCCAACTCAGGGGACCACCACCCTGGATGTCCACCACCCATTCCTCCTGGAGGTCACAGCTCCCTCTCCTCAGCGTCAGAGAGAGGGTGCCGCCGGCAGCACGGCCTCTGCCCCCGTACGCCCCACCAACCTGAGTTACCGCAGCAACGACAGCCCGTGCCTGTGCTTCACTGAACACTCCAAGGGCAGCTATCTCCCCAGCCCCCCCGAGGCCACCAGCGACGAGGAGGAGACGGAGGAAGTTGACGACGATGAGGATGAACTGAGACGGCTCTCTAAGATCCCAAGTCACGTGGACCTGCGCCTCATCGACAAGATCTGCGCCCAGTCTAACAAAACTGCTTCCAAAAACAAGTTAGACATCCCCAGAGTCATCCCCATCCACATCTCCTCCTGTGAAAAGAAGGCTGATTTTAGCTCCACCCACAAAGGGGAGGAGAGTCTATCAAGTTACTCTGGAGATTGCGGTCCTTTCCTAACGCCGTCCCCTAACGCTCCTCCTCCTGTTGCTAGGGAAAGTGCCTCAGAGTCAGACGATGAGTTCTTCGATGCCCAGGAGCGGTTCACTCCTCCAGTTCCTCCTGATGGCACAGGTGGGTTGTTAACATCACTTCTTCACTGACAGAGTAACTGTGTATAGAGCTGTTAAAGTGTTAACGTGAAGGTGTTGAATAATTTCTGTCACCCTTTTAATACTCCCATCTCTCTCTCTCATTCACTCACAGAAAACAGTTTGGATGTGGCTGACAATAAGAGACACCGTAAACGCTGGAGTGGCATAGGAAATGGACTGCCAGTGGTACCAGAGAGGGAGCCTCCCTCACCCCTCAAAAAGAAGCACTCCTCACCTGACCACAAGAAACAGCAGGAGACCCAACGAGACCCGAAGCTCCACTCAAACCAGTCTTCCATGCAGAGTGTCGATGCCAAGACCAAACCTCCACCATTGGCCCCCAAACCCCAGCTACCCCCAAAACCTGAACTGGCCCCTAAACCTGAACTGGCCCCCAAGTCCCAGATAGATCCCCGGAGGTCTCCCAAGTGTGGGGGTCCGTACGCCCACTGTAACGGGGATGCTCGTGGGGGCCACGCGGGGCTCTTGGAGATAGACACCATGGAGCCGGAAACAATGGAGTTTAAATCAGTCACCTCGGGGGCGGGGGGGCCTCCACTCTCCTCCCCCCTCATCACGGCTGTACGGAAGAACCAGCAACCCCCTGCTGAACCTCAGGCTGTGGAGAACGGGCTCAGGCAAGAGAACGGGCCTAAGATAGAGAACAGTTCTAAGCAAGAGCACAGTTCTAAGATAGAGAACAGGACTCCTAACGTGCTTCCTAAAGATTGTGTTCTGGTCACTGCTGACAAGCAGACAGAGACTGTTGAAACTAAAACAAATGGGATTTCCCTGCCGAAGGGAGAGGTCCGAAATGGGGTTGGGGTGGACCCCCCGAGAAAGCTACAAAGCTTATCCCCCATTCCACGTTCGGCTTCAGGAGATGAGATCAGGTTGAGCCTTACCAGCCCTCCACCACTCTCTCCCAGAACCTCCCCTCCTCCTCTTCATCCCCTAACAGTCCTCCCCATTCCGGTCTCACTGAAGGAGAAGGAGGGGGTGTCCCCACCGAACGGCCTCCACCCCTGGGGCAGCCGCAATGGGAGTGCTCAGTCCGGGAGGAGGGTCTCTCTGAGTCACGAGAACCTGTCCCCCAAAAATGCAGACGGCCCCCTCAGTCTGACCACCTCCCTCACCACCTCCTCTAAAGGGACAGCAGGAATCCCAGAGAGCACAGGGAGGTCAGGGTCAGGTTCAGACCTGAGGGTCAGTTCTTCCAGCCTGGGGGGCCGTCTGCCTACCTCAGCCCTGAGAGGGCGGATCCAGGCCCTGCCCTGGTACATGACCCGCTCCCAGGAGATCCTGGGTACTCTGGACTACCCCTCCACCAGCTCTGTCAACGAGGATGTCACGTCCGGGTACGGCTCCGGTCTGTCGGTCAGCGGAGCCTCCGAGGTCAGCAAGGTCACTGCCAAGGCAGTAGGTGAGACTGCGGCGGGTAAAGGGAAGAAGGAAGTGCTGGAGGATGGAGCCGAGGTTGTCATAGCGACCATCAAAGAGTTCCAGGAAGTGACTCCCCGTGTGAAGGAGGCCAATGGGACGAACGTGTCGCACCCCAACCAGACCCTGAGAGGAAATGGGGCGCATGTCTCTGAGTCCTATGGGTTTCGGGGCTCCTGCAAGTCGGAGCAGCCCCAGTCCAGGCCCCACTCAGAGGTGGGGTTAGGGGGTGGTTCAGGCCCACCCCTAGAGGGGGACTCTCTGGTGCACACCCCTCCACAGGCCCACCGCGAGGCGTGTGGGTGCCGTACCGTCTACGCCAACTGCTTCAGCGGCGACGTGGAGGACGGCTGCGGCTTTGACGAGGAGCTCACAATCTACGAGTTCTCCAAACGCACGCGCCCCAAACAAGCCCGCTCTACACCCCTGCCCTCCCCCACCTCCCCTGTCCCCTCCCCCAACATCCTGTCCCTGCTGAGGGACACCCCTCGCCCTCTCTCTACCCTCTCCACTGCCTCCTCAGAAATTAGCCCCCTCCTGTCCCGCCCTGTCTCCCCAACACCCCCTATAGGCGCCCTGAGCTCCCTCACCAACAAACGCTACGTGGGGCTGAAGGGGGGCTTCGCCTCCCTGAAGCAGGACATCGATCAGCTACGCCTGGTTCTGGAGAGAGGCACGGCTGGGCCACCACCATCATCAGAACCCTCTAAAACAGACCAGGATGGGTGTGGAGAAGAGGGACCCAAACAAGACGTGTGGCAAGAGGATGGTCCGACCCCGTGCTGTGGAGGGGCAAGTCCTCTACCCTTGACAGAGGCTGAGAGGAGTTTACTCCAGGCAGAGGCCCGGCGGTTGGCAACAGGGTGCCAGCGTGCCACGCGTGTGGGCTGGGCTCCGGAGGAGGCGCTTCGGTCCTTATCCAACAGCTTTAGTGCCCTTGTGCAGCTCTCTGCAGCCTGCCTGAGAACACACCCATGTCCTGGCTGTGACATCTGCCTCAATAGGGGTCAGATCCACAGCACTGATGATGAGGGCCAGGAGGAGGCTCTGGACAAGCTGAAGGAGATCGTAGGGCTGTACCGGGAGTTTGTTGGGGCTGTGGAGACGGCTGAAACCAGGGCTGGGGGTGGCGGTGGGTCTGGGGATGGACAGAGGCAGGGAGAGGGCGAGGGGGTCAGGCTGCTGGCCAAACGCTGCACGGTGCTCATCTCTTCTGTCTTTGCGCTCACGCAGCTGTTCAGGATGCACTCGCCGGACACGACAGACCTGCTGGGTCAAACACCTCTCCACTTTTGACCTCTGAACTTTTAAAACCCCTCCTCACCACCAGGACTGAGGTGAGATGAGGACTTAGTAAGAGAAGGGAGGAGGATGAAGAGCTGTTGACACGATTCTTTAGCAAAGTGGGATCTGGTGTGTGGCCCTACATACAGTACAGTACATACACACTTGTACAGTAAGTGCCATGCACACCACAGCACACAGAATAAACACACCCACACCACACACACATCCATAAATGATGAGAGGAACCTCTTCCACTGACTGCCATTACTGCTAGGTCTCCCGATAGACTCATCTGGATTATGCATTTGTACATAGGTATTTTATAACTATCTATCTTATTTTATTATTATATTCTGTATGTGTATGTATGAAATATGTATGTACGTATTTAAGTATGTTTGCACCATGGTCTATGACGTGAAGGGACCTGCTGGTGTAAGTGGTTATCACTGGATTTTGTATATATTGTTTTTGTCATGTGTGATTTTCTACTTCCACCCACCTCCCTTCCTCTGACCTGGTGTCTGCTGAGGAGACGAGGGAGCATTACTTTATCTTCGGCTTATTTAGTGATTCTGTGGATTCAGTTAAAGTTCAAATCATTTAGATTTGTCCATTGGGGGGGGGGACTTTTTTCGGCCTAACAGTATAAATCACAAACTTTTACATTTGCCGAGACCCACCCCCTTCAGTTTACAAACAAATGCAAAAGGAAGCACTATTGACCGTGAAGGAAAGTTACAGTTTGCAGAAGTTACAGAAATGAACCCTGTGAAAAGTCTACACCGTTCCTGGCTCCTGACTGACGACTTGTGGGAGTAAACACTCAATAACCCAAATGCTTATGCAGTAATTATACATCAACTTTGAATCTAAAGGACACGTATTTTTCTGGGGTGGGTTACGTGGGTGGTGGAATAGGGGAAAGGAATTCATTTGGTATTTTGTACAAAGTTTTTGACAAGGCTGACTGTTAAACCTAACTAGATGTAGCAACGATCCAAAGTAATTTAAGAACGAGACACAATTTTACTACTTTCCCATGTTTAGCTCGGCAGACGGACAGACTGACTGATCCTATTTGTGCCAGAGCTGTTGATAGATATACATGTATGTCTATGTTTGTGTTAGTTTGATTCTATCTGTCCTTCCTTAGTTTATGGCTATGCAAACATAACCACTACTTTCCTGTTCTCCAACATATCACTCCCTGTTACAATTGTGTTAATGTTAAAGACAAGAATACCTGTATATGTTTTCTAGCCATTGTAAATGGAAATACAGAGCGATTCCCCTTGTGATAATGGGAGATGTGGATTAGGATCACAGGCTAGTTCAGGATTGCAACGTTCTGCAATGTTGCATGTAATGGGATGCAACATGTCCAAACAAAAGGCCTCCAACCTACTGTGTTGTGGGTAAAATGCAGAGCTGTTTTTGTGACTGGAAACGGTCACAGCTCACTGATCCTGTCAAGATGCTGGAAACATATTCAATCTGAAGTTTGACTAAATAAATTGGTGTTTTGCCTTTCGTCTGATGGGACACAGATATGTTATTGTCACTGTCATTTTCCTCCTTTTTGTTCAAGCTAAGCAGATATTTGGCTTGTAGCATGAGATTCAAGCACATCCCAAGACACTTCAAATAGGTATTTGGGCAGATTTGAGATGTCAATATTCGACTGACAGAAATGGAATCAGTCTCTTTTTGGCACTAATATCACTCCATATAACTATCTGGATGGCTTGGCTTATCCAAAGTGTTGCCCACTAATAGGCTCAACTACATCTGATGCCACCTGATTATCTCCCTCAGTTAAATCCATTAGATCTGGAGGGACGTTAATTCTGTACCTAGGACAACAATGGGATGCTGATGTCACAATCCTACTCACAGGGCCGGACTAACACATCTGGAGCAGTTAGGGCTATCTGGGATCCTTGGGACGTCCCTATCCTAACCCCTATTCTTACCCTAACCATTTAAAATGTCAACTTAAATGGGGTAGGGATGTCCCAAGGATAGCAAGGACCCATCTGGGGCACCTTATTCCTCCAACAAATATATTATAATAATATATATTGTATTTTTAAATGGGGAGATTTTTTTGGGCTAACTTCCTGCAATTATACACATTTCGCCAGGGCAGACAGATAAATTTGCAGTTTTATAGCTAATCTCATTGTATTCTACACATTTTGCCGTGAGGCTGAGAGACAATTTGGCAGTTTTAAAGCTAAATGTTTAAACAATTCTATACATTTTGCCATGGCTTATGACGTGTTCATAATATGCTATCTGTGGAGGCCTGACCTCCAGGGGGCCCCCAACCGACTTGTGTTCATACTATCTGGGAGGGCCACATTTTTGGGGGCCCTCCCAGATAGTAGGTTGGGGGCCCCCTGGAAGTCTGGCCCTGTCCACACGTCTTCCATTAACTCACAAACATAAGAAGATTGGCGCAGCTGGGGCCTGGATATTGATGGCATAGATGGCGATTAGGAAATGCAGTCTGACAGTTTTAAGGGATGTGGTGACAGAACAATTTGCCTTCACTGTATCATGTGTTGAGATCCAGTGTGATGCCACGTATGTCCGTTGCACATCAGTGGACATTGGACAATAAAGTTACGACGATGATCATTGTAGCATACTGAACACAGAACCTGACCTTTGCCATGGAACCGACGTTATAGAGTAGAAGCCCTAAACTGATCAGAAACACACTGTACAGGGTTGTCAGTGGATTATAGGCCTCCGTGCACATCACTGGGCAGCCATTTCTTTCTGTAACATTGTTGAAATAAACAACTGTGAAAAAAAGGCATTTGAGATCTAACTCCTGTGTCTGCCTCTGGAAAAGGGAGGTGCAGCAACTGTTTCATTCAAATGCACACTACAGAGAAACTAGTCTCTTTGGAGAAACTTCCCCGGAGACACATTTTGTGTCATGAAACGTCATGGGAGGGACAATCAACATTTTATTTTCATTAACATTGATCTCGGTTCTAATAATCGTTTGGAATAATAAATGTGATGATGGCATATTTTAGGCTTTCCGATTTGTGATAACCTCAGGCACTATAGAACAATACACAGTAAGAACACAAACACCACAAGCTGTTTAACCGCTCTAGGCAGCAGCCATTTCTCAAATGTTCAGTTGGGAGTGTCTGTAATAATGCCCGTTCACATGCTAGTCTGAACTAGGAAACTCAAGACATTTACGACACGCTAACTGGTTGTAGTTATACACGTTCAACGAATCAGCAAGTTGGAATTTTCAGTTTCCTAGTTCCAACTAGCATATGAAAGCAGCATAAGCCAATGTATTGGCCCTGTTCACTATGAAAGAGTGATTTTGAGCTGCCATTGAACCCAGGGGTAAATATTTGTAAAGCAGAGCAGTACTTGTGAATGTGGCATGTCAAAAATACTGGGCTTCCTACCATTCCTTTAACATGAGCCATCACCTTCCCAACATGACTGTATGAGAGAAAACACTATGGTGGAAACAATGA
Source organism: Oncorhynchus kisutch (assembly GCF_002021735.2). Classification (NCBI taxonomy): domain Eukaryota; kingdom Metazoa; phylum Chordata; class Actinopteri; order Salmoniformes; family Salmonidae; genus Oncorhynchus; species Oncorhynchus kisutch. The sequence goes on along the minus strand of NC_034192.2, from coordinate 32,948,402 downwards.
AAATCCACCTCAATGTGATAAATAGTCACACTGCACTGTCCTGATTCGTGACCACTCATTGAAAGACAAAATGCCTTTCAGTAGCAATTTAGTGGGAAGCCCTGGTTGAACTGCCTGGGGTACGTCTCTTTCGCCAGACCAGTCCCCATGTCAGATTGCCCTTAATCTGATCACTTGTTAACCCAGCAGTCAGATCCAGGCCCTCACATAACCACACCAACCAGCCCAGTGGATTGGCTAGCTACAGTTGTCCCGACTTCCCCAGTCGCAGGCTGTACCAGGAAGACAGTTCCATTGGTTTGGGAGAATGCCAAAACGTTGCTGGCGTTGATATTGCTACAATGCTATAGCTCGTAGACACACCATTCATTGTGTTGATCACAGTTATGGTTTGTAAGCTTATATGGGTGGACAACATAATGAAGGCCTTTTGAGTAGTGTGCATGGCCAGGTTTCCCCTGTGATTTGTCAATGGGGATTAGCTGCTTGTTTGGGTAAGAACATGGTGAGCAGTAACAAATAAATGAAATGGACTGACAAAAGGGCGGTTACCTAGACAGTTGTACAACTGAATGCAACTGAAATGTGTCTTCCGCAAGGTCTGAAAGCATGAAGTTCACAAGGTTGATGTTGACTTTACTCACACCCAAATGACACAGACGCACACCCATTCAAGAAGCATTTCACCTTTATATAACATTTGGGTGTCTTCTAAAAATATACACGATAACGGGGGGGGGGGGACTATAGCAAACAGCTTAGTCACAAAAATGTACAAAATAAGCCTACAATTTCACTTTAAGTCATTTGACATTTTCAACATTTGCTTGCCTGGTTTGCGTTACATTTATGTGAAATCTGTGACCAACTCAAGTGATCTGGAAATGTTTTATGTAGCCGCCTAGTCACGTACAGTTCCCTGAACCTTTCAGTAAAACATACTTGTACCTTCAACGCTGGAAAACCAGCTGAAAACTGTTCTGATCTTGTTCAGCGCTGATTATTTTTTTAGTTGAAAATACAGACATAGACCGCATAAGGGCCAAATGAAATGGCAGATATCATTTCTGTGCCACAACACACTACTCTCCCTCCCTTTTCTCATTCTCTTGCTTTCTTCCGCATTCAGTCTCCCTCATACTAGTTCTCACTCCTCCAGTGCCCTCTTTCTCCCTCTTCTCATTCTCTGCAGCCCCATCTCAATCCCCTAGCAGCATGCCTTCCCTATCTGGCCTGTCCTACGCAGTGTGGGCCGCTGCATGGCGACTGCCTCTACTCAAGCTTGAAATTTGAGCCCATTATGTCAACAGGGGTTATGGGCAGAGAGGAGAGAGTGTCCAGCAGTCAGAATGAAGCGAGAGGGAGAGAGAGGGGAGTGGAAAGCAAGGAATTCTCAGAAAGGAAGGAGAGACAAATATGGAAGAGAGAAGCAAGTGTGTAAATGAAGGGCTACAGCCTGGAAGTATACAATTATGGGCAAAATGGTTGTGTTCCTGTATTCTTTGTGTGTGTACTTTTCCCCCCATTATAGTTGTGCATGTTTTATCTGAGAAAAACATTATTTGGCAACGTCTTATTGCTTTTTAAGTCCATTTCATCAAGGAAGAGACAGGTTATGGGTAACATACATTTTACTTAAACTTCAACAGACACACACTACAAGTGGCACTTCAGCAATAAGCTCATTACACACAACTCTTTGACAAACATTATCAAGATACACTTATAGTGGCGTTGATTGATGGGTTATAATAACTGAGTGAAGAAATGGTACATAATAGCACTTTCCTAGTCCAGTTCCCATGTGCTTCTGAGTATACCGCTATTTCCAGTCTTCTTTCAAGTAATACCTACAGGACAAACACCTGCTAGCCGTTAGGCTGGTACCATAGAGATGGAAAGAGATCTTGTCTTTATATCTGTGCCATTAGGACATGTGTGACAGCACCATTGAGGCTACAACTCATAGGAATCACCAAGCAGTTGACAACTTTTTTTAAAAGTGTTCAATTTTCAATATTAAAGCTAATATTGGTGATTTACCACCATCTGCAGTGCTGGAGTCCTGAACCAAATAGCATAATTAAATGTATTGTGGCCACTAGATGGTGGTGACTTACCTTAAAGCAATTTACAAATCAAGACAATGCTCTGATCATTGGCTGATCGCTCCCAACCATAGGAATCCACACTCAATTGCGTACTTTAAAATGGTGGAAGCCATTAATGGTAACATCCATGCTGAAATGCGCTATATCTCAGTTGAGTTCTCTAACTATCTCTAGTATACCACACAGGGTTGAATCAAAGAGACAGATAGAGAACTCCTCTTTATATCTGTGCCATTATAGTCTGACAGCATGGGCAGCGCCCTTGAGGCTATACCTCATAGAGCCCCGCAGTGGAGGTGTCATAATACCCATAAAACCTTGCGGTCAAAACAGGGAAACTGTTCCAATCGTTTTTCCACTGTTCATTTTTCCCATAGAGGATTTTAGAAACACTTCAAATATGGGCTGTGTTTCGTGTAGGCTCACCCTGGCGTGATGTTTTGATAACCATGTACATCTCTGTTGGACAAGGTGATTTTTATCAATATATTCAGCTCTATTTACCTCAGATTTGAAAATGGTAATTAGCATCAAAGTAGACATCATGCAGAACTACAAATCCCTGCAAGCTCCTGCACGTCATCTCTAGCTGACACCTTTGCTAACAGGTATTGTGTCAATTTAAAACTTGCACAAGACAGTTCACATAATTGTCAATGTTTAAAGAAGTGTAGACAATTTATGAATTACTACATTTAGCTAACATTTGATAGTTAATCCAGAGATTCTTGCCTTTGCCTCGATTCGGCAGTCTTGTCCAGATCATCATAGCATTTGTAGTTCTTTATGATAGCCACATTAGCATTTCACAGATAAATATATTTCCCCGAATTCCTATGTATTAAAGTCACCTTGACCTAGAGATTTACACAGTTATCAAAACGTAACGCCAGGGTAAGACGACACAAAACACAGCCCTTACTTTAAGTGTTTCTAAAGTCCCCAATAGGAAAAATCTAATGGTGGAAAAACAATTGGAACAAGTTCCCTGCTTGACCGCTAGATTTTATAGGTATTATGACTCATACTGTAGTACTCTAATGGAATCCCCACCCAGTTGAGTATTTTGACTACTTTAAAATGGCAGAAGCCCTCAATGGTGCTGCCCATGCTAAAACGGCCTTTTGGCCACTAGAGGCCTCTATCATTCTCTATGGGTCGAATCAGTGCATAATCCTAGAAGACCGACATGGTAAATAGTTGGACAACAAATCAGTATACCAGAGTTCACAATCAGAGGGCCAGAGTAGAGAAAGGGGAGGGGTTGAAGGGACTAATAATCAATGCACACAGATCAAAGCACTGGTCAACACAATGAATAGTTCTTTGAAAGGTGCTCTTGGTCACTTTAAAAAGGCTTACACCCAGTAAACTGCCTCTGACACTTTCTGCTGGGAACCACATCAGTCTACACAAAAAAAATGTATTGAAAAAGGCTTTTGTTGCATGTTGGACCCAGACGCAGGACTTGTGTATTTGTGAGTCTCACTTCGATACCATGACTCAAATTGACTGTCTTGTTTAATCTCACACCGACTGGTGACCATTGTCAGTAGCGCAACTTCACCTTTCAGATACCCTTTGTCCTCTTCTACTTGCCGTAGGCCCTTACCCCCCACATACACTATGTAGACCTGTTTGGGTGGGCAGTGGGCACATCAGTTTCAATAACAACAACAAAAAAAGAGCACCAACTGCGATCAACAAACAACACTTTCCCCAAGTATTTTTCCTCGCTCTCCCCCACACATTCCATTCCCCCTCACATTCTATGACCCTTTCAGTATCAGAACACTGAGCAGAAGCTCATATGTTGCGTTGATGATGCCCCAGGAGAGAAGGGAGCGGTGGTAGTTGAGGTGCGCCCCTCGGAACAGCATGGCCACGCTGCCGCCCCTCTCCCTCCACACAGTCATCAACACCTCCCCACAGGGGCGGAAAGCACCCCCCACCTGGGACTGGGCCCGCGACTTCACCACATTCAGCGGGTAGAACATGATCCCCAGCGCCGCCCCCAGCATCCCTCCACACACAAAGTCATTGACCAGGTGGCCAGCCCTGCTGGAGGCCTCAGGGAGCTGCTCCTTGATGGGCCCGCGGAACCCGAAGAACAGCACATTACTGGGCCCGTTCCTTATTAAGACCGGCACCAGGCCACGGTAGCACTCCTTCACACCGTACTCGCTCAGGAGCGTCCGGAAGGTGTGGGCCGTGTTTTGGAAGCGGCCGTGGTGCCGGTGGTCCTGGAGGAGAGTCTGCACACGCTCAAACGGCGTCAGCACAGCCTCTGCCGTGCCCGCCAGCGCCGCCGCAAAGCTCCGCGTCACCAGCTCGGGAATGCCGCTGCCGGTGGGTACCTGGTCCAATAAGACCCGGGAGAAGTCCTCGTACAAGCCGAACATGATGGCTACAGTGGTGGTCTTCTGGAGAAGAGGAGGGAGCAGCCCCCTGTAGAGTTTCCTCATCCCGTCCCGTTGGAGTTGTCTGACGGCCTCTCTGGCCAGCACACCGTGAAGCTGTTGTCTGAACAGAACCTTCTGGATGGGGAAGGTCACCACGATGTTGGTGAAGGCAGCTATGGAGCCACAAACGTAGTGCTTCCCCCGGGGGCCGAGCGCTGCGCCCAAACCCCTGCCAGATAGCAGGGAGCCCCCTCCTTTACCCAGGGACCCCTGGGGCTGTGATGTGCAGGCTGACTCTGGGTCCATGGTAGTAATAGCCATGGGAGATGAGACACACCCTGAGCCTACACCACCAGCATCACTGCTTGGGAGACAACCTCTATGATTTTACACCTGTGGGGAGGAATGAAAGAGTTACATTTACAATGTTTAAAATTGGCTGCAATATTATCTATTGGTACTGAAACAGCTTGTGAACTGAAGTTACTTGTTCCTTTCAGCAAAACATGCATTGTCTACTATAACATTGTAACAAATGGATGTTCAACCAGTCTGCAAAAACTCCCTCATGATTAGTGAAGAAGGATTGTGTGATTACGAGGCTAGTATCCAGAAGGCATCAGGCTGTCTGCACTGGGGTAGGACTGCAGTTTTACAAAATGACAAGACACCGGTAATATTTGGAGAAAAAATTTAACAGCTTGCCAGTGAAACAAGGATCTTGGGTAAGTAGGTTTGGTAATGCAGTTCAATGCACCACGGACACAATCCAGGTCTGTGTACTGTATCTATTGAAACTTGGCTACAACTTTGTTTGCTGCCGTTACCACCTCAGTGATAAGAACTATTGCATAACTTGATTCTAATGTACAAGGTGATATGTACTTTTCCGAAAGGAATTAAGAGACATGCATCATCATCATTTTGTGCAGTCTAGAAGTTGTCCAGAAACAATTTAAAACCAAGCTCCACATTCAAGTGCCTTCTAAACATAGGTCAGAGTAGTGGAACTGTCACTCGAGGGTAATTAGAGGTCAAGCTATGAAATCAGATTTCGACAGAAGTGCTTCTGCCAAATGCAAACCGTTAACAAATGAGCTGAGTCACCCAGTGCAGATGAACTGTCAGTGACCAGGAGGAACAGACAGTTTGCCAACTTGGTTGTTGAGTCTGATCATCGTTGTACTCTGGTTAGAAGGTCTTAAGTAAAGTTAACGCCTTCTAGGAACTCCCCATTTGCTGTCATGACTCATGCTATATGGACACACCTAAATGATGCACACATGAAATGCTCAAGTTGGCTAGGTCAATGGAGAAATTGTCAATACGGTCAAGAAAGACACGCTCAAGGCTATCGGAGTTTTAATCTATCCAGCCAACGTTAGTTTCAGGATGTATTCCAAAGATTACACACGGACACAATCCAGATTATTCTGAATGAGTCATTGCTTTCCTGGCCAACTCCAAAACAAAGGACAGTAACGTTACAGACTGCTAAACCCGTCTTCGTCCTGGCTAAACCCACCAAAATGTTTCCTGATTGTATGTCAAATGGTTGCGTCTACGCTAACAAGCCAGCTAGTTAGCTAACATCCTTTTCAGGGCCTTCTTTAGCAGCCAGTGACATGGCTAATCTTGACAGTCAAGATTTCCTTAACAAGCTATGGTAAACAGGAGTTTGACTGAGCTAGCCATCTATCTATCAAGTTAGATACAGATTACAGGCATTTTGTATCCAGCTAACGTTGGCTAGCAAGTTGGCAGTGTCAAAGCGGACAACTGGCTTTTACTTGATTTTTTTGAAGCCCAGACAAACAGTCTCGAGAGAGATAGCCTTGGATGGGCATGCTATCGTTGTAAATGTAAAAAAAAAAAAAAATAATAACATCATAGAGGATATTTCAACACTAGGTCCAAAGTATCTACGTTTACTTGTCTTTTACCTTGCCACGAAGAAACCGTAGTTTAACACGGAAATGGAGTTTGCTAGGTCGTTCCGTCTGCTGTCGATCGCCGATGCATAGGGAAGCAGCTGACAGCAGGAAAACCAATCGAGATGTAAATAGCGTGCTTTACGACCCTCGCTAATCTACAAATAACAATACAAAAATAAGTATCCACTATAGTTTGTGGTTGAAGGTTTCAAACGTATCAGTTTATACGGATTTTCTGATACACACTAGAGGGGCTATTTGTTCAAGCGTCCTGTTGGCTCTCTTGAAATCATGTTACAACTACAAGGTGTATTTGATAAATAACATTTGCATCTCAATTAGATTATATTTTGAGGGTTAACTCCATGACTAGAATACTGCCCCGTGCTTTTTGTGATGCTCTATTTTGCATTGACACGTTTTTGTCTGGTTGTGTGATCTGTCCTACATTTTCTATGTGCAATATTCTGTTATGCACCAGGCGGCAGCATTTACCAATGGGATCATGTCGTCACTAGTTACCACAGTCACAAATGGCTTAAAATCTGATTTTAAACCTAACGCTAACCTTAACCACACTGCTAACCTTATGCCTAACCTTAAATTGAGACCAAAGGTGTTTACGATAAAGTCAATGTTGCTGCGGATCAGCTCTAGTGTCTAGTAGTGACTGATAAACCTAGTCAATGATACCTCGAATCTAATGTTATTACACATGCGACTGCACGTCATGATGTCATACAAATATTCCCATTCATGGGAGCAATAAACAAATGCCCGAATTTCAATTTCAATCCTAGCAAATTCATATTTTGGGCACTGTACCCCACGGATTACAATAATATGACCAAATATGTCAGCACAAAAGGGCTGCGAGTTTTTAAATGAAAGGGGCTCTGGATCTTGTGTCTGATGACCGCTAGATCCCTCTATCCCACTGACTTCAATATTTAGGTAAACTGCGTCTAGTGAATGACAATTATACTCTAGCTAGCTGTTGGCTTGAGAAATAGTAAAGTGCTACTAACGAGTCATTTAGAATAGATGTAACGTTAGGAAAACTAGTTTCAAGAGTTCTGGTCCTTGGCTTTATTGCACACAGGCTGGAATGGAATGTCACATTGGTGTCTTGTCTTGACAGTATGAGATGTACACCATTGGAGGAAATGCAAAGACAGCTTCAGCCGACATACTGCTGTACGACATGCGAGTGAAAGTTCTTATCTCAATTTATGCACACACTCACAGTACTGTTGATGACTGATATAAATGCTGTTGTTTGTAACTAGCTAGCTACTAGCTAGCTACTAGCTAAAGTTAAGCAAGCAGCTACCAAATTAGCTACATTCTTAATTATTGCAACATAACCATATTATGCTCTTGAATAACTCAACAATTCACAAGCATGTGCAGACAATTAATCGGTTTATTTTCTCTTCTGTACACTTGTTACATTTTAGCTACAAGACAAAAGCACATACTGAACAAAAATATAAATGCAACATGCAACAATTTCAAAGATTTTACTGAGTTACAGTTGATATAAGGAAATCAGTACATTGAAAGAAAGAAATTAGACCGTAATCTATGGATTTCACATGACTGGGCAGAGGCGCAGTCATGAGTGGGCCTGGGAGGGCATAGGCCCACCCTTTTGGGAGCCAGGTCCACCCACCATGGAGTCAGGCCCAGCCAATCAGAATGAGTTTTTCCCCACAAAAGGGATTTATTACAGACAGAAATACTCATCAGTTTCATCAGCTTTCCGGGTGGCTGGTCTCAGACGATCCCGCACTTGACGAAGCCAGATATGGAGGTCCTGGGCTGGCGTGGTCTGCAGTTGTGAGGCTGGTTGGACGTACTGCCAAATTCTCTAAAAGGACATTGGAGGTGGCTTACGGTAGAGAAAGTAACATTCAATTCTCTGGCAACAGCTCTGGTGGACATTCCTGCAGTCAGCATGCCAATTGCACGCTCCTTCAAAACTTGAGACATCTGTTGCATTGTGTAGGTTGACAAAACTGCACATTTTAGAGTGGCCTTTTATTGTCCCCAGCATGAGGTGCACCTGTGTAATGTTCATGCTGTTTAATCAGCTTATTGATATGCCACAGTACGCCTGTCAGGTGGATCGATTATCTTGGTAAAGAAGAAATGCTCACTAACAGGGATGTACAAAAATTTGTGGGCAATTTCTGGGATCTTTTATTTCAGCTCATGAAACATGTGACCAACACTTTACATGTTGCGTTTATATTTTTGTTCAGTATAGTTACTGCCAGCTAAAGCTAACAACCTCTTCATCAAGTAATGTTAGCCTATCAAAAAGGAATGAATACCCCTCTAATACAAATATAAACCCGTTTCCAGTACACAACACACTGACGTCACACACAGATGCGTGCGACTCTTGATGGCAGTAAGAAAGCCATCGTCATCTGCACCCATGCAACATATCCTAGATGTACATTTTTATAACTTCTGAACAAAATCACTTTTTTGGGTTCTCATACACATAAACCCAGCAACAACAAAAAAACATCCTCTCACTATCAACTGCGTTTATTTTCCACAAACTTAATATTTGTATGAACATAACAAGATTCAGCAACTGAGACAGAAACTGAACAAGTTCCACAGACATGTGACTAACAGAAATGGAACAATGTGTACCTGAACAAATAGGGGGTCAAAATCAAAAGTAACAGTCAGTTTCTGGTGTGGCCACCAGCTGCATTAAGTACTGCAGTGCATCTCCTCCTCATGGACTGCACCAGATTTGCCAGTTCTTGCTGTGGGATGTTACCCCACTCTTCCACCAAGGCACCTGCAAGTTCCCAGACATTTCTGGGGGGAATGGCCCTAGCCCTCACCCTCCGATCCAACAGGTCCCAGACGTGCTCAATGGGGTTGAGATCCGGGCTCTTCGCTGGCCATGGCAGAACACTGACATTCCTATCTTGCAGGAAATCATGCACGGAACGAGCAGTATGGCTGGTGGCGTTGTCATGCTGGAAGGTCATGTCAGGATGAGCCTGCAGGAAGGGTACCACATGAGGGAGGTTGATGTCTTCTCTGTAACGCACAGCGTTGAGATTGCCTGCAATGACAAAAAGCTCAGTCCGATGATGCTATGACACACTGCCACAGGCCATAACGGACCCTCCACCTCCAAATTGATCCCGCTCCAGAGTACAGGCCTCGGTGTAATGCTCATTCCTTCGACGATAAACGCGAATCCGACCATCACCCCTGGTGACACAAAACCTCGACTCGTCAGTGAAGAGCACTTTTTGCCAGTCCTGTCTGGTCCAGCGACGGTGCGTTTGTGCTCATAGGCAACGTTGTTTGCCGGTGATGTCTGGTGAGGACCTGCCTTACAACAGGCCTACAAGTCCTCAGTTCAGCCTCTCTCAGCCTATTGAGGACAGTCTGAGCACTGATGGAGGGATTGTGCGTTCCTGGTGTAACTCGGGCAGATGTTGTTGCCATTTTGTACCTGTCCCGCAGGTACCATTTACACCCTTAGTAAATATGAGCAAAAATGATTTATTGTTTATCCTCTTGGTCTTTCATTCAAAATATTCACAAAAATCTAACCTTTTAATTAAAGTGAAATAATTGAAAGAAAAAATGTATTGTTATCATAAAACAAATATTTTTTCTCAAATATATGTGTGTCACAATTATTGGCACCCCTTCATTCAATACTTTGTGCAACCTCCCTTTCCAAAGATAACAGCTCTGAGTCTTCTCCTATAATGCGTAATGAGGTTAGAGAACACATGGCAAGGAATCTGAGACCATTCCTCCATACAGAATCTCTCCAGATTCTGATGTCCACTCTTGTGGATTCTCTTCTTCAGCTCATCCCATAGGTTTTCTATGGGTGGGTTAGGTCAGAGGACTGGGAAGGCCATGGAAAAATCTTGATTCTGTCCCAGTCCTCTGTTGATATTGAGGTGTGCTTTGGATCATTGTCCTGCTGGAAGATCCAACCAAGATCCAACCACGCCCCATTTTAAGCTTCCTAGCAGAGGCAGTCAAGTTCTGATTTAATATCTGCTGATACTTGATGGAGTCCATGATACCGTGTGTCGTGACTCGATTTTAATATTAATTTGAAAACGGTTATTTTTCTAATTAACTAACTAGGTTTAATTGTTACCCAATTAAATTAATAATTTAACAATTAACTCATTGGGATCTGGGGCACCACGAGAGCAGTTCTTTAAAGAGTTACCATCTCCCGAAAAGGTCTTTACCGATCACATCTATAAACAGTCAACTTATTAATCAAAACCTCGCATTATATCATTCTGAGCAGTCGAAACCTTGCATCTGAAAAAAACAGAGCCTTACTTATGATTCAGTACTACACAAATTAGTTTAATTATTTATTACTAGCTAATTAAATAGGAAACAGGATAAACATACACACTTTGCATCGGTTATTGACTGGGGACTTAATACGCTAAAAACAGGTCCCTAGCGGAATGACAGCAACATAGCATTGGTACACTTAACATTGGTACATTCAGAAACTACTCTCAACTACAGTAACCATGTACTTTGCATGAATGTCTAGAAATCATGAATGTATTTACGTGAAATGCCTGGGTTCGCCAGGGATCTCTCTCGTGAACAAGGCAGCCTTGGAAAGGAAGTTGGGCCTTTTGGCAGCACGCTTGTAAGGCTCTGATTGTCCGAAATGGTTCCGACAAGTCTTCTACTGTTGTCCTTCTCCGTAGTTGTCCGGTACCCGGTGACTTGTTGTGTAGTCCTGAACAGAACTACAGAATTGACTTTCCTCCCATTCACTCTTGAAGATGCTTCTTTGAAGATAGACTAGCCAGCCGTGTCGATGGTTCCCCAGTGGGGTGATGAGAATAGCATAATACGATGGTTTGAGCAGAGTGACAGAATGGTCCTACGTAAATTCACTTTCGAAGATACTTTACTTAGGACAGCTAATCAGCAATACCAGTGATTGTCCAGGAAGGGAGTTTATCGTCTCTACCTCGTGTTGAGATTCAAAGTTCAAACCACTTTAAACGTGCAGCTGCACGTCTTTCTGGTCTGGTATGTTAATTTCTTAACCCATCATTTGTACAGTTTGAAGGAAAGGGGCGGTTCCGGCAGGCTAACACTCTCTGACCTCACTCAGGGCGGTGACTACTCACTGTGCAAAGTTATTTAAAAAAACTCTTATCTCTTATAGCTTCTCAAATCACATTAAACACCCTGCTGCTACCTGGGGTGCAGACGACCGACAGGCACCCCTGCCCAGCACCCCTACGCCAAACACTCTCTCCATCCCTCAGCCCCAAACCTCATTTAAATTTTGTCTGCCGTTTTCATCGAGTCCTTGTTGTGTTTTATGTTTCATGTTTTCATGAAAATTTCATATTTTTTCATGTTTGACCCATTGCATCCGTTTATGTGGTTGTTACTGATGTTTTTGAAGTCTATTTCGATAAAAAAAATTCTCTAGTTGTCATTGCATTTGTGAACATTCATGTTTGACTATGTGTTATTGTTTTTGACGTTGTTGAATCTTCCCTTCAAAATTTTGCCTTCTTGGTAGATACCTGATACTCTCACTCAATTTCAAAACTATGAAGACTGTATGTGAGAAAAAGTTGTTTCCTTGATGTTGTGTAATTTTTATTTATTTTTATCATTTGTGTTTTCTCACAGTTTTCTCAATGATAAATTTGTGTTTTCTCACCTGTTGCTATAGAGGTTTGGACAAAAATAAACAGTGTCTGATTTATAAAATGATTCATGTGAAGAAAACATTAGAAAGCGTTTCTTTCTCATACACACCCATTGTCTGTGTTCCTCTGCCATGTAGGCACCGTACAGTGACGTGTGGCATCACTAAGGGGGAGGACTTCCGTCTGGCCGTGGAGAGACAGGTGTCACTCTGCACGGAGAACCTGCACACTGTCCTCCACCGCTTCTGTATCAATGAGAAGATCATCATCCAGTCCCTGCCCTGACCCCTTCAACTTTGACATCTGACATTTGGCTCATGGGTCTAATGTCCACAGTGAAACGCTGTTCGCTGTGCCGCTTGTGTGCCCAGAAGAGCATCGTCGTCTTCCATCAGACCTGACAATTTAACTCCTGACCCCCTCTATGACCAAATAACAATAATTAGAAAGAGATAAATTACTTGTTTCCCTCTTTCTAGGGTTTATCTGTGGTGCTAACGTTACTCATGAGCGTAAAATCTTCTGTACTTTTCCCCCTTTGTAACGGTTTTCCTTAGGTGAAGGAGAGGCGGACCAAAACGCAGCGTGGTGGTTATTCATGTTTTTTAATAAAGACACTAGACATGAATAAACTAACAAAAACAATAAACGTGGAAAACCAAAAACAGCCCTATCTGGTGCAAAACACAGAGACAGGAACAATCACCCACAAACACACAGTGAAACCCAGGCTACCTAAATATGGTTCCCAATCAGAGACAATGACTAACACCTGCCTCTGATTGAGAACCATATCAGGCCAGACATAGAAATAGACAAACAAGACATCCAACATAGAATGCCCACTCAGATCACACCCTGACCAACCAAAACATAGAAACATACAAAGCAAACTATGGTCAGGGTGTGACACCCTTGTTGTACTACTTGCCTTAAAATTAGATAATGACTTTCAAAGGATGTTCTTGCTAACATGAGAAGTTTCTGTACTTGGGAAGGATTCTGTTTTTGGGGATACTTAACAGGGATTGGTCTACTGTGTCTGTGGTATTTGCTCTCTGTCTGTCGTTGGTTTTCTTGATACTTTTAGTTTCTTTTTCATTTTTGGATCATTTTGTGTTGCCTGGCTACCCAAACTCTTTGCTCCGGCCAAACGCTATGGCACGCCCACAGACATACTTTTCTTCTCCACAATGAGACTGGTTTGAGTACCTCCACAACAATTTCTGGAATGGATTGGTCCCAAAAACCAATGGGTTGGGCCAGAGCCAGAACACATGTGTGTAAAGCGACGTTTGAAAATTTGTCATTGGCTTTGATACTCAGATTATTTAGAGATGATCCAATCGGCACCATTTTATGAAGTGTATAGAAAAACAGACGTTCTAAATAATTGTGAGATTGTTGGAAAGTTGACAAATGTGAGAGTATTTTTGATATTTCTAGAAAACGTTGAAGAAATATATCAATATTTTTCTACCCCAATTTGTCTTATTTTCTCTCTCCCTCTCACTCATCCACGTCGTCTCGTACAGGTGCAGTGGGCAGGTCAGCCTGCAGTGCAGCCCTGAGATTGGCCCAGAACAGCCTGTGCTTGCCCCTGTCCTGGGGCCACTCCAGATAGGTGTGTCTGCCCATCATGGCCTTTAACTGATAGTACTTGGAGGGGATCATGTACTGAGGCAGAGGCTCCAGGAGCACCAGGATCACACTGTCAGACCCTCGGGTCAACCGCTGGTGGCTGGCAAAGTACAGCTCATAGTGGCACCACTCGCTCCGGACGAAGTGGCGAGAGAGGACGAACACACAGCGCCGGCTCCTCTCCACGCATTGGATGATGTTCTCCACGATCGTCTTCCCCGGGACGAAGTCCCTCTCATGGCGGCAGATGTGGAGGCCCCCGCCGGAGCCTTCCAGATTAGGCAAGAGCTGGCCCTTGACCCAATCTGCATCATGCTGGCTGTAGGACACAAAGGCGTGGAACACCACCCCCTCCAGTTCCTCGGGCCGGACCTGCTGGGTCCTGGCACGGTACTTTGCCCGGGTCCACTGCCGGATCATGCCCAGATACCATGGAATGTCCAGGTGGTGGCACAGAGTCACCATAACAATGATAACAGCCACTGCCGGGCACAAGATGGCCGTTGCCAGCAGGCCGACATTGCAGGAGATCTCAGGGATCTGGAAGCCCTCCAGTGTGGAGTTCCTCCAGGCTTCGGGATAGCTGCAGCGATAGGCTCCTGGCCAGTGGAGAAGTTGGATTGCAGGGTGTCCGCTGCCCAGGCCAGTCCCAGCACCCAGATCGCTGAAGCCCCTCAGGCCACACGTACAGGTGAAGGGGTTTCGGCTGGCATCTAGAACCTGTAGAACAGGGCAAGTCTCCAGAACTCTCACAGATGGGGCATGGAGGGAGTTTTCCCTGAGAAGGAGATACTTAAGGTGTGGGAATCCAGCGCACACCGGGAGGTCCCTCAGCCGGTTGGCACTCAGGTCCAGGGCCAGGAGGGAGTCCAGGGCCAGCAGGGTCTCTGGTACAGTGGAGATCTGGTTGTTCTGGAGGTCCAGGCTGACGGTGCTATTCGGCAGGCAGCTAAATACCGACTCACTCAGCCCATTGGAAGATAGGTTCAGGTGGACAATGTTCGGTGGCCAGTGGCATTCCTGGCCGCTGTAAACCAACGAGTTGAGGCTGAGGTCCAGGTGACTCAGAGAGATCATGTTCTGGACCCTCTTGCTCAGGGTTTGAAGGGACCTGAGGTTGTTCCCTCTCAGAACGAGGATGTTTACTTTATTCAGGGTTGTACACTCTACTGTGATTTGCTGTTCTACTCTGGAGAAGACCGTATCAGCCAAGGCACAATCTGAGAAGTCTAGCTGCAGTATCCCACTGGGCAACTTGGGGCAGGTCATGTGTATGATGGATGTCTCAGTCATCGCCAGACGCTCCACTGGCATGTTGATGAAGAAGTTACAGAGGACTTCCAGGGAGAAGAAAAAGCTAACCACCCCCGCTCGCCTGGCAGAGAAGGATTTAGTGTGGGACGTGTTTCTTCCTGGGGTGTCACTCACAGGTGGAGTGTGGATGGCCACGTCTGAAGTGCTCAGGTGGATGATGGGGGATTCGAACACAGCGTTTATGGTGTTTGTCAGGTGCTTCCAGGTGATGGCCATATTTGTCAGGTAAAGATGTGTGGTGTTGACTGCCCTTCTCTCCTTCACAAGTTCCACCAGGTAACTGGCTACCAAGCCATTGATGTTCATACCCATCAGCTCAACCTCGTTGAACATCAACAGGGCGTCTGCGATCAGATTTCGATCGGTGGGTTTGTTCGTCAGGCCGATGCTGACCTTCTCCGCCTGGACGTCACTCAGGCTGCCACTCTCATAGGCTGTGAGATACTCCAGGCGAAGGGTCAAAGTTTGCAGGTGTACGTCAGTGATGTTGATGAAATCCTCCACCCTGATGATTTTTGCTCCGAGCCCCAGTCTCTCCAGCTTCGTCAGGCTGTGGAACTCCACCCCCAGGGTCATGGTGTGGAACATGTTAAAGGTCAGATCTAGGTCTCTGAGGTTCAGTGCTAACAGCAAGTACCGTTGATCAGATAAGTTCTGGAGCTGGTTGTGTGAGAGGTCCAGACTCTCCAGGAGCGGAGTGGGATGAAACGTCTCCGGATCAATATTCTCCAAGACATTCCAAGACAAGTTGAGGAATCTCAGGTGAGTTGTGACTTGGAAATCCTCATGGCCAAGTTTGTGTATGTTGTTCTGGGAGAGGTCCAGGGCTTCGGTGCATGGAGGTAGGTTTCTGGGAACAGCGGATATGTTTTTGGAGGAGAGGTTGACAATAATGGTATGGATTTCTGAGGAGGGGGGGGGGGTGCTCTGATGGACTCCCATTAACGCAGCCACGGCCCAGAGGGTGACTGCCACAGCCCTCATCTCTGTTGAGGGACAAGAGAAAATGTAACAAACAATGTTTGTGTAAAAGAGGTAGTTATAATATTGTGTGTCATGTGTGCTGTGAATCATAATAAATCAATAGGCTTCCATTAGAATGTGAATAAAGGTTTTGGTTCCTGTTTTCGATATGAATGTTATTCAACTTGCCGTGTTCTAAGGGTATTTGTTAAAAAAAGGAGCTTCCTTGTTTTATTATAGACTCTTAAATAGACTCATTTTGGTCTATAATACAGTACGGAAACTCACAAATGTCTTAAAAACAGGTCTGCAAAACACACGCACACAGAAAGAGGGGGGAAAAAGCAGACTGACCTGTCTTTTCAGTATCCTATGGCTTTTCAAGTGATGCGTTTGTTGAGATAATGTTGAGTCAGTCACAGTCAGTTCGTCTCTCACTTTCAGATAAATCTCTCTTTACCTTTGCGATTTCTCTCACTCACACTCGTCCTATCACCTTATCACGCTCACTCTAACCCTCTCTCTGAGCTTACAGTAAATGTTGAGCAGAGGGGAAACAGACATGTGAAACCAGGCCTTTCAAATGTGCAGGCAACTCCTGTTCCTTCTTCACTCACATCTCTTTCTCACTTCCCTTTTTATTCACAGTGATGGGCATGGAATTGAGTGCTTGACAGGAAATTAAGTTTGGCCACATATCTGTGTATTTGGCACAGTTAGAGGCAATGATAAGATATTACTCATGGCTTACTTTATAAGAGTATTACATAGTTCATTTTAAGGTAGATCTAACTTATTGTTATATTGATTTACAAAAATGGGTAGGGTTGGAGGATATAACAACTGCATAAGATATTGGTTACGCCGGCCAATTCTTTCTTGAGCAAATGGTCGGGTGGCTGAAAATGAAAAAAATATATAGTTTTAAACTGCAAACTGACTGCAAGAAGCCCAGAAATATATAATATTTGACTAAAACGTAATCATTTCAAACCTTGATTACATTTGGGCCATTTCCCTGCCGTGGGGTGCCGTCTTTCGGATAGGATGTTAAAACAGGTGTCCTGACTCTGTGCTCATTCAAAATCCCATGGCACTTATCGTAAGAGTAGGGGTGTTCACCCCGGTGTCATGGCTAAATTCCCAAACTGACCACATTCCATCATGGCAACCTAATCATCCCCCTCATTCCTAATTGTCAAAAAAAAAAAAAATGTAATAATAATAATTTGCTCAGGAAACTCGGGGGGGGGGGGATCATGCCCTAGACCAATGAGCCCTGCTGATCTTGATCGAGAAAAGCTTGGGTATTGTAATAGCCACCCATTACACATTTTCAACGACAGGGCTTGTTGGTCTAGGAGTATGGCTTTTTCTTTGGGTGCGAGCGGTCCAGGGTTCAAATCCTGGCTGAACCCCCCTTTGTGAAAATTAGGGTTTTCAAGTCTGACCCCTTGCCACGTTCACAGTGTGCTTCTAAACACTCCCACTCCACTCCTCCCTGGGCCCGGCGCATGGCTGACTTTACAGTGAGCTACTCTCTCCCTCTGACGCATGGATTCATGTGCTTCTCCAAGAGAGTGCACCATAATGCATATTTTCATCCCATATTCAGCAGTGGTAAAGTCGCTAATGGGAACTGATAGCTTCAGCCTAGCATCCCAAGATGTATCCCACCATATACCACCGCTGATCTCCCGTTTGATATACTTGATCAAGTTTAGGCCAGTCAGCTCAAAGGTACATCATTCTAGTGCAGTGCTTTTCGGGAGGGTGGGCCTACATTTGTGCTGTATCATTGCAACCATGCTGATGTCAGGTCAGGTAGAGGTGAAGGATATCCATTCTCTAGCTAAATGGACCCTAACCTAATAACGCCTGTGACACATTTAATGATAAGGTGTCTCTATCTCCAACCACCACTTTACAACAACTGGCATCTTCACAGCTACACAAACAACAACATTAAGGATACGGCAGATGGGGAGTTGTTTCTGTTTTATTTTGTATTTCCTAAGATTAGATCAAAGATAGATAACACGCGCACACGCACACACGCACACACGCACACACGCACACACACACACACACACACACACAATTTGCAAAAGTGAATGAGATCAAGAGGAACATCATGCCTGTTTTTATCTGTCGTCATCTTTAATCAAATCTAGGATAACAGTGAGGCCAGGCTTGGACTGATTTGGCCATAAAACCATAGGGAACGCTCAATTCTTCCCCAGTATTCTTTGTGGCCCCTGGCTAAACTGTATTCTATTTGTCTCTGATTCCATGATTACATGAATCCAACTGACATGTGGGTTTTATCTTGTGGATGTGCCCCACAGCTAAACCCTTAACTCAACCTTATTGTGGCTATTTCTCAAACAGGACATCTTGGGTTTGAATAGCTGCAAGAACAAGCCGATATTTTCCTTACTATCCATTAGGTTGTAATGATTCCAATACGACGGTAAGATCGCTGAAAATAAAATGAAGGGTAAAGTGATAGGGAGAGTATAAGATTTAGCAGGAGACAGTGATTGTGAGATAGAGATGGGGGGAGAGAGAGAGAGAGAGAGAGAGTAAATGGGAGCTACATCTCAGTCATGGAGGTGAGGATGATCGTAGTTCAAGCTAATCATTGACAAAATTATCATGCGTCTGCCTCAAAGGTGTGTGCGGGTGCGTGTGCTCCTGAGTGTATGAGTCAGTGTTTGTGAGTGTGGTTGTGCGTGTTCAATGTACGGTATGTGTCAGAAAGAGGGAGGGGAGAGAAAAGGAGGGAGGTAGAGAGAGAGATATAGGGAAGTCCAACCATGTTAGCCTGTCAGATGGACACTGCACACCTCCTGGCTTCCACATGTAAACGTCTCAGTCTCCTGTACTCGCTCACTTCAATCCCTTCATCTTCTAATCTTCATCATGGATCCCTCACCTTCTTAACATCCGGACCGCTGATACTTACACAGAAACAGTCCCTCAGACAGAGACCAGCTTATTTCTTCTAAAGGATTTTGGAAAACTCTGGAGAGGATCATTCTTCTTCTACAGACTCCAATATGGCAACATACCTTTTCTCGCTCTTCCTGACAGTGATGGTCTGGCGCGGAGATTTCTGTTCCCTGGGGGAGGGCAGGAGGCAGTGGCAGCATCCCACCACCCCAGAGCCCTTCACCCAGAGCCAGTCCTTCTTCCATGGGACCTTCCCCCCAGGGTTCCTCTGGGGTACGGGGACCTCTGCCTTCCAGACCGAGGGGGCCTGGGACTCTGACGGTAAAGGCCCCTCAATCTGGGATCACTTCACCCACTTCACCCACTCAAGTGTCGCTGACACGGCCAGTGACGGCTACAACCGCTGGGAGGAGGACGTTGAGGCGCTGGGGTACCTCGGGGTGCGCTCCTACGCCTTCTCCCTCTCCTGGCCCCGAATCTTCCCCGACGGTGTTGCCACAGGTCGGCCCAATAGGGTGGCTGTGGAGCACTATGGGAGACTGCTCGACAGGCTCCTGGAGAGGGGAATTGAGCCGGTGGTCACCCTGTTCCATTGGGACCTTCCCCAGGCCCTGCAGGAGCACTACGGGGGGTGGAGGAATGACACCCTGGTGGGTTTGTTTGATGCATACGCTGCCTTCTGTTTTCGAACGTACGGGGGCCGTGTGAGTTACTGGATCACCATACACAACCCCTACCTGGTGGCAGTCCAGGGGTACGGGACAGGGGTGCACGCGCCTGGAGAGACAGGCGACTCCACCGCACCCTTCAATGTGGCCCACAACCTCATCAAGGTAAGGCAGGGTCAAGGGTTAAGGGTCAGAGGATGAAGTTGCCCTCGATGAGCTTTGGTCAGTTTATTGTTTTCCCTCCAATGGGAATGATTAGGATTTCAGAAAGAAAAGTTCCTAGTTCTGTGTCAAAGGGCAATGGATTATTTGTACCCATTTGGGAGGGGGGTCAGTGGGTTGAGTTGTAAATTAGAACCCTTTGGATAGATTGACTCGTGTGAAAGGGTCTGTTGAACAGACCATAGTACAGACTAAGACCACGTTTAGTCAGACAGCCTGTTCCTGAACTTCGTACTTCTGTGGGATTTATCAGCTGATGTCGTCAGTGAATGTTTGCGTCATTTATTGGGTTCAAGACATTGCAAAGAAAATGAATGAAGACATAACACTTGAAAAGCCATGGTACATGCTGTGCTTTATTCAGTCAATCAGGTTAAACTAATCCAAATGGTTTCATGTTGTGATATTCAATATTCACTGTGCTCCTTCAGCAGCTATTAGCAGTCATTGACCTCTTGTTAAAAAGTGTGTTTACCTTCTGCCATCAGAGGTTTATCACAGCTGCAGGACTGTGATTAGTAAACAGGACACTTAAGGAGCCACTGGGGGTCAAAGTCTGTGACAGCAACAGTTTTGCGGCTTCATTAATAATCAGCTCTGTCCCAGTGCATATTCACACTGTACAGGTCCGATGTCTGTACTATGTGTATGTGTAATGTCTCTGCCATAATGCAATGCATGTAACAGACCTCCATTTGATTTATTTGAAATTTTATTTTCATTTCCAGGCGCATGCCAAAGCATGGCACACCTATGACACCTACTTCCGGTCGACTCAGAATGGTAAAGTGTCCATCGTCTTGGGTTCCCATTGGATGGAGCCTAAGAGACACCAAGCCACACCGGTCAATATTGAACTCTGCCAGCAGTCCATGGAGGAGGTGCTTGGCTGGTTCGCCAATCCCATCTTCGGGGATGGGGACTACCCAGCATCCATGAGATCCACCCACAGGGAGCTTCTGCCTGAGTTCACCCCAGAGGAGAAACACTTGGTGCGGGGAACGGCTGACTTCTTTTCCCTGTCCTTTGGGCCTAACAACCTGCGTCTGGGCCGGAGTCTAGCCCACTATGGGCAGACTGTGTACCCGGACATGAGGCGGGTGCTGGGCTGGGTGAGGCTGGAGTATGGGGACCTGCCTGTGCTGGTGGCGGAGGGGGGCTGGTTCTCAGCTGCAGCTGTGGAGAGGGAGGATACAGATGCCATCTACCTGATGAAGAGGTTCATCAACCAGGTGCTGCAAGGTGAGAAGGGGGCAAGGAGGAGGAGGCCGAGGATGGGGGGCAGGATTAGGGAAAACAGAGGAGCTCAACAAGAGAGAGTACAGTACCAGTCAAAAGTTTAGTCCTTTGAGTCCCAATTTGAGATTATTGGTTCCAACCGCCATGTCTTTGTGAGACGCAGAGTAGGTGAAAAGATCATCTCCACATGTGTGGTTCTCACCGTGAAGCATGGAGGAGGAGGTGTGATGGTGTGGGGGTGCTTTGCTAGTGACACTGTCTGTGATTTCTTTAGAATTCAAGGCACACTTAACCAGCATGGCTACCACAGCATTCTGCAGCGATACGCCGATATGCCATCCCATCTGGTTTGCGCTTAGTGGGACTATCATTTGTTTTTCAACAGGACAATGACCCAACACACCCTCAGGCTGTGTAAGGGCTATTTGACCAAGAAGGAGAATGATGGAGTGCTGCATCAGATGAGCTGGCCGCCACAATCACCCAACCTCAACCCAATTGAGATGGTTTGGGTTGAGCTGGTCCGCAGAGTGAAGGAAAAGCAGCCAACAAGTGCTCAGCATATGTGGGAACTCCTTCAAGACTGTTGGAAAAGCATTCCAGATGAAGCTGGTTGAGAGAATGTCAAGAGTGTGCAAAGCTGTCATCAAGGCAAAGGGTGGCTACTTTGAAGACTCTAAAATATATATTTTGATTTGTTTAACCGTTTTTTGGTTACTACATGATTCCATATGTGTTATTTCATAGTTTTGATGTCTTCACTATTATTCTACAATGTAGAAAATAGCAAAAATAAAGAAAAACCCTTGCATGAGTAGGTGCATCCAGACTTTTGACTGGTACTATACATTTAACCTGAACTGTTGTGCTATTTGTACCTCTTTGGTAACATCTCCTTCGTTCTGTGTTTGTCTGTGTCCAGCGATGGTGTTTGACGGTGTCAGAGTGTTTGGCTACACAGCCTGGTCTCTGGTGGATGGTTTTGAGTGGAACTACGGCTACAGTGTGAGACGAGGCCTGTTCTACCTAGACTTCAGCCAGGCCAACAGAACCAGGGTTCCCAAGACCACTGCTCTGTTCTACAGGCAGGTCATCAAGGACAACGGTTTCGTCAGTGATGAGATCACCGGAGAGGTCAAAGGGCGTTTCCCATGTGACTTCCACTGGGGTGTGGCCGACTCCAGTCTACAGGTGAGGGGATGAGACGGAGAAGAACGGACACGAGAGAGGCAGGAGAAAGGAAAGAGAGGGTGATTTTATTTTGCAAAACTGCTCTGCCTTCCTTGCTCTTGATCTCAAACAGAACAATAAGCAAGCTGGATGATGCAAACAAAAAGAAAAACCTATATATTTCTTCTTTTATCAAAGGTCAATTTCTATCCCTTCTCCCCTCAATTCACCGACCCCCACCTGTACAGCTGGAACCTGACAGGGGATGGGGCACTGCGTCCTGTCCAAGGAGTCAACCTCCACATCAGGGGGGCACAGTGCACTGACTACCTGGCCATCAGTGGTCACGTGAGCCTCTTTAAGTCCACAGGGGCATCTCACTACCTCTTCGCCCTCAACTGGTCCCTAATCCTTGCCCAAGGAGATCTGTCTAATGTGGACACAGAGGCCCTAAGGTAGAGACAACAACTGTATAATGTGTATTCAAATGTTTACCATACATGCACACATGCAAACACACACTAAAATGCACGCCTGTATGCATACACACTTTGCATTTCAAACTCTTTCTAACAGGTACTACCGCTGCTTCCTCACCGAACTCCGCAAGCAGGGCCTGGAGGCTGTGGTCACCCTCTACTACCCTACTAACAGAGTCCCTCTGCTGGGCTTGCCCGGCCCGCTGCATGCCTCTGGCGGCTGGCTGAACCAGAGCACGGTGGAGGCCTTCCAGAGATACGCAGCCCTCTGCTACAGGGAGCTGGGGCCCTGGGTGAGCTACTGGATTACCATCAATGAGCCCAACAGACTAGTGGATGCCTACAAGATCGGGGAGGAGCAACATCTGGCAGCCCATAATCTCCTCCTGGCCCATGCTAAGGCCTGGAGGCTTTATGAGAGGGAGTATCTCAGCCAACAGGGAGGACTGGTGTCCCTGGCTCTGCACGCAGACTGGGTAGAACCCGCCAACCCCTTCCTGGAGTCACATGCAACAGCCGCTCAGAGATTCCTGTTGTTTGAGCTTGGTCGTTTCCTAGACCCACTACTAGGGAGCAGAGAGGGGGAGGGTAAGAGTGGTAGGTACCCTCCAGAGGTGAGGAGGTACTTGGAGGAGAGGGCAAGGGTGATGGGCCTCCCTGGATCCCCACTACCACACTTCACCGCCAGGGAAAAAGAGGAGCTAGGAGGGGCGCTGGGCTTCATTGCACTGAACCACTTCACCACACGTCTCGTGTCACCACGCCCCCAGTCTCCTCAGACTGCCCCACCTAACCCCCAGCAACCTCCAGACCATGGCTGCCTGCTGATGTCTGACCACACCTGGGCCTCTTCTGGTCTGGAGCAGGCAGTGGTCCCCTGGGGCCTCCGGAGGGTGCTGCGCTGGGTGAAGGAGAGGTATGGAGGGGCCCTGCCTGTTGTAGTCACAGCCAGTGGGGTAGACGACCAGGCCCCTGTAAATGATCTGCTCAGGCAGCACTACATCAGGAATTACCTACAGGAGGCCCTCAAAGGTGAGCCTCTCTCTAACCTCCTCAAACTCCCTTCAAACCCCCAAACTCCAGTTCAATGATAACCCACTAGTTTGTTCTTATCAGAAATAGCCTGGAGGTTCTATACTTATTTCTATTGTTCGAAATAAACAGACCTCCTCTCTGCAGTTTCGTCTGCAGACAGGTAGAGTAGGGCACTCATTAGCAGCTTTAAGTATGAGAGGTCGAAGGTGACTTTTCTCACAGCTCATTTCCTAACACACCACAGCACACGGCCGTATCACATGAGCCCCCTCATAAAACTCATGGACTTTACTGTATAAGAAACCTTTGAGCTCATAAAGTTCATCCCAGTGAGAACTGTCCTGTCCTGTACTGAACTAAATGTTCTGTGCAGTACTTTAGCCACAATAGGCTACAGCTTCTCTGTTGACATTGCTTTTCTGTATGTCAAAAGAGGGATTCTGACCTCAACCTCTCCCTGTTTTTGCTCCTCTCCAGCTCGCCAGTTGGATGGAGTCAACCTAAAGGGCTTCTACGTCTGGAAGCTGCAGGATCAACACGTCCCTGAGTTCGGCCTCTTCACCTCTTCCCACCACAAGTCCCGACCCAAAGCCTCCATCGCAGCCTACAGAGAGATCATCGAGCGCAGCGGTTTCCCTGGCAACAACGTCACATCCTCCTGTAGGATCATTGACCGCAGGGCGGTGTGTTCCATCTGCGCTCACATCTCAGAGAACAAACTGCTGCTGTTCTTCGCTGCATGCCTCCTCCTTATGTTAGCTATGCTGGTGGGGGTCGTCATCGTCGTCGTCAGGGGGAAGAGGACTAGGAGGAGGAGGAGGGTGGGTTTGCCGGTGTGTCCCATCCCGCTCGGGAGGAAGTGTCAGCCGTGGGAGAGAGTGTCACTACAGAGTGTGACGGATAGGATCCGCGTGGTCCGCCGTTAGTCAGGGCCTCATTCATACGGAGTTTGTTCCTGTTGTAGTGGCCTGCAGGTTTTTACACGCCAGCCAAGCTTCCGGGAGAGCGCCATGGTGCCCTTTTGAGTCGTGGTTCTTAGGGACAGGTCTAGGATCAGCTTACCCTCCCCAAAACCTTGAACTTAGTGGATAAACGAACAATTTAGATCAGTGTCTAGGGGGCAACTTCATTATCCTACACAAGCCCAATGGGACTGGGCTCAACGCAGCGGGATCAGCAAGGGCCAAGGGGTCATCTTCTGTCTGAGCCCTAGAGATACCACATATTGATGATCAATGTATAGGCAATTAACATAATTGACAGTATGTAGGCTATATGTTATCACAGACAAGAATATGATGTTGCCATGGGATTGCTTTGTTGTTTCGT
Source organism: Oncorhynchus kisutch (assembly GCF_002021735.2). Lineage (NCBI taxonomy): Eukaryota > Metazoa > Chordata > Actinopteri > Salmoniformes > Salmonidae > Oncorhynchus > Oncorhynchus kisutch. The sequence goes on along the minus strand of NC_034192.2, from coordinate 32,923,220 downwards.
TGACAGAACGTTGGCTATAGCTTGAGATCTTCTATGAATGCTGCTGTTGTGATGTACTGATCATGTATGGTGTACAAGACCGGCCTGTTAGTATGACTTGTTGGTGTGTGTCATAGTGTGTCCTCACCTGTCTTATAATTTGGTGGGTACTTATATTTGTCCTATTTCACACGTGTACAAGTGTGTACAAGTGTGAATTTATACGTGTGAATTGTTTTTTGCATATCCCAACTCTCCCTGAGACACCCTTGGACAGTCTTTGTATATTTGTAGTAAGGAGTTCCTAAAATAGGGAGTCTGCGCTGATGGCAGTAGTTTTTGTCCCTCTGTGCTCCAGAGACAAAACCACTTGAACATGTTATCTACAAATGGCTAACTCAAGCGCTTATTCTAATATGAAATAAAATGAAATCGTTGTGCCAGAAGTTGCTGCTCTATATGGGCACTGTTTCCTTCAGACACTGCTGCCCCCTAGTGGGGGTCTTATGTCCCAAAACTGGTTCAGGGCCCTTGATAAGAAAATAGAGAGAGAATGAGAGAGAGAGTATTGAGAGTGAGAGAGAAATAATTGGTAGAGAGAGAATTGAATTGAGAGACAGAGAACTGAGAGAGAATTTAATTGAGAGAGAGAGAGAGAGAGAGAGAGAGAGAGAGGGAGGTTGAATCCAAGATGGCGTAGCAGTAAAGATGTTGTTTGTTGTTGTCCTGTGTACATTTTTGTTGTTGTCTTTTTTTGTATATATTTCAATATATTTCAATCTCTTTTTCCATTTTTAAATTAAATATACCTTCCAGCCACCCGCCTCACCCAATGTGATACGAATCTGCTATTTTAAGACATTATAGCTAGAACCTCCATCAGAAGCTAGCCATCGGAATCTAACCAGCTAATAGCTACTAGCTATTTAGTCCTTGTTAGCCACTGCTAGCGGCCTTTACCTTTAGCTCAGACACCAGATGCTTTTAGCCTGGATAATATTTGCCAGTCTGCACAGCACGATATCAACCCTGAGCATACCGGACTGCTTTTTTCCACTACAACACCGGATTCCTGCCTTAAGCCCTGGACCATTACTCCTGATCATCGCAGCTAGCTAGCTGCTACCGAGTGGCCCAGCCCCGAAGCTAGCCTTGAGCCAGGCCCATCTCCCGGCCTGCTCAGTGAACCCTATGATCACTCGGTTATACAGCTGATGCCTCCCGGACTCTTCACTAACACGACTAGAATCCACTACATCACCGGATTCCTGCTATAAGCTCTGGACCTTTGCATCGGATCATCGCAGCTAGCTAGCTGCTACCGAGTGGCTATAGTGGCTAACGCCCTTGTCCCGAAGCTAGCACCAGTTAGCCTCGAGCCAGGTGCATCTCCCGGCTAGCAAATGAAATTACTCCAGCTACAATACCTCTTTTGCCAATTGGCCTGGACCCTTTGTCGACACGGAGCCCTGCCAATCCATCACGACTGGTCTGCCAACGTAATTCCGTTGGATGTGCCCTCAACCGGCCTTTGCTGGACATCGGTGAAGACGTTTCTGCTAGCCCCGGCCTGCTAACTTTATGAACGCCGTGTTTCCCGCTTGCTAGCGTAGAACTTTGCAGGTTAGCGGCTTCCCTGTTTCATCTATTGCTGTTCACTGGACCCTATGATCACTTGGCTACATAACTGATGCATGCTAGACTGTTCATTAATCACGGTACTCCATTTTGTTTATTTTGTTTATCTGTCGGACCCAACCTCGAACTCAGGCCCTGTGTGTAGTTAACTGACCCTCTCTGCCCATTCATCACCATTTTACCTGTTGTTGTTGCCTTAGCTGATTTGCTGTTGTTGTCTTCCCAGTTGTTGTCTTAGCTAGCTCTCCCAATCAACACCTGTGATTGCTTTATGCCTCGCGTTATGTCTCTCTCTAATGTCAATATGCCTTGTATACTGTTGTTTAGGATAGTTATCATTGTTTTATTTTACTGCGGAGCCCCTAGTCCCACTCAACATGCATCAGATACCTATTTTGTCCCACCTCCCACACATGCGGTGACCTCACCCAGCATAACTAGTGCGTCCAGAGATGCAACCTCTCTTATCGTCACTCAATGCCTAGGTTTACCTCCACTGTACCCGCACCCTACTATACCCCTGTCTGTACATTTTGCCCTGAATCTATCCTATCACGCCCAGAAATCTGCTCCTTTTATTCTCTGTCCCCACCGCACTTCTCCTCTGTTCCTCAGGTGATGTAGAGGTTAACCCAGGCCCTGTGTGTCCCCAGGCCTTGTGTGTCCACAGGCGCTCTCATTTGTTGACTTCTGTAACCGTAAAAGCCTTGGTTTCATGCATGATAACATCAGAAGCCTCCTCCCTTAGTGTGTTTTACTCACTGCTTTAGCACACTCTGCCAACCCTGATGTCCTTGCCGTGTCTGAATCCTGGCTTAGGAAGGCCACCAAAAATTCTGAGATTTCCATCCCCAACTACATTTTCCGTCAAGATAGAACTGCCAAAGGGGGAGGAGTTGCAATCTACTGCAGAGATAGCCTGCAAAGTTCTGTCATACTTGCCAAGTCTATGCCAAAACAGTTTGAGCTTCTAATTTTAAAAATGAATCTCTCCAGAAATAAGTCTCTCACTGTTGCCGCCTGCTATAGATCCCCCTCATCCCCCAGCTGTGCCCTGAACCCCATATGTGAATTGATTGCCCCCCATCTATCTTCAGAGTTCATTCTGTTAGGTGACCTAAACTGGGATATGCTTAACACCCCGGCCATCAAACAATCTAAGTTAGATGCCCTCAATCTCACACAAATGATCAAGGAACCCACCAGGTACAACCCTAAATCTGTAAACATTGGCACACTTATAGATAATAGCCCTCCAAATACACCTCTGCTGTTTTCAATCAGGATCTCAGCTATCACTGCCTCATTGCCTACATCCGTTATGGGTCCGCGGTCAAATGACCACCCCTCAACACTGTCAAACGCTCCCTAAAACACTTCTGCGAGCAGGCCTTTCTAATCGACCTGGCCCGGGTATGCTGGAAGGATATTGACCTCATCCCGTCAGTAGAGGATGCCTGGTCGTTCTTTAAAAGTAATTTCCTCACCATCTTAAATAAGCATGCCCTTTCAAATTATGTAGAACTAAGAACAGATATAGCCCTTGGTTCACTCCAGACCTGACTTCCCTTGCAACATCAGCAAGATGGGCAGTCCAATGATGAAAACATCAGTAGCCTAAAAGTCATAAGCACTAAGTGTGCTTGATAAATAGTGAAAATTGGCACAAAAGCAATAATGGCATTATAATGAATGTGTCAATATGACAACAGTCAAAAATAGTCAATTCTTGTCAGCTCGTGGTTACATAGTGTGCGTCTTCATGCAATGGCATCAGACATCCATGTCACATAAACCACAAAGCTGGTGAGTGCGTTGCTGATGTTGTTTTTTGCTTGAGATGTAGCTCTAAGTGATTACATTTTGTGCGGATAATCGTCCATAGCATTGTCACCGGCTTGTTCTTTCCAAACAGTGCCACCCCTCTACTCTTCTCTCCTGTCTCACCTGCTCAGTGGACACGATTTTTTTTTTTTTGGAGCTTAGGCCTCGGCATTGTATGTTCAGGCTGAGGCTCAGAATCAGAAGAATAATCATCTGAGATGTCACGATCGATTCTTCCCCACCATCTGAGTCGTTTTCATTCAGATTTTGTAGCAACGCTAAGGCAGCACGTGCATCCATTCCTCTAGGTCTTCGTGCCATTGTAAATTATGCACGCTCTCACTGTGTACTCCAAGTACTGTAGGCCAGCGTAGGCTGATAAGACTGCTTGGATTCGGTGGACTGATATATGCTTAGGGCTGTGGAGGTGACCGTATTACCGCCACACCCGCCATACCCGGTGGTCACTAGTCATGAAGGCAGTCAAATTCCGTGTGACAGTTTGGTCACAGTAAATAGGTTTCTCCAAGCTCTAATGCTGCTGATGGTCATTAGTAGCCGTATAAACTTCCTGGTACTCAGCACTCCCTCTAATCACTCTGACATCAATGCAAATATAATTGAAAATCAAACATTTCATGAGAGCCCATGAGGTCATGTTGTGCAACATTTCTATAGGCTCACAATTGTGTGAGAAAATAGTGATGGCCTCTACTAAAAAGAGGAGGATCCCATCAGCTTTCTATAGACTAGGCCTACTATGTTTATTTCTCAACTTTAATAATATTAAGCAAATTGTTGGCATGAAAATGACCCACAGGAAAAGCGTCCTCCATTCGGGTATTTAAGTGCATAGATGACATATTTTTTTCCACTGTGTCACGACTTCCACCGAAGTCGGTTCCTCTCCTTGTTCGGGCAGCGTTCGGCGGTCGACGTCACCGGTCTTCTAGCCATCGCCGATCCACCTTTCATTTTCCATTTGCTTTGTCTTGTTTTCCCACACACCTGGTTTACAGTTCCCTCAATACTTGTCATGTATTTAACCCTCTGTTCCCCCCCATGTCTGTGAGTGAAATTGTTCATTACGGTTATTGTGTGACGCATCAGGCTGTTTTTTTCCCGGGTATTGTTTTGAACCCGTGGTATTGTATTGTTGTACATTATTTTGTGTGACTAGGGCGCTATTCGCTTTTGCCTTTGGCTGGAGTGTTGTGATGCTGTTGCGTCCAACTGTTTTGCTTCTGCCGATTAAAGTGTGCCTGTTCACTCATCTCTGCTCTCCTGCACCTGACTCCAGTTGACCAGTTGCACACACAGTCTGACACACTGCCCCTGTTTCGAGACACGTGCATGATAATGGTCCATTCTAAATCAAAACAAATTTTACACATACAGTGCCAGTCAAAAATTTGGACACACCTACTCATTCAAGGGGTTTTCTTTACTTTTACTATTTTCTACAATGTAGAATAACAGTGAAGACATCAAAACTATGAAATAACACATATGGAATCATGTAGTAACCGAAAAAGTGTTAAACAAATCAAAAGATGTTTTAGATTTTAGATTCTTCAAAGTAACCACCCTTTGCCTTGATGACAGCTGCCGCGCCTGCTCCCTCTCCCCCTCTCTGGCGCTCGAGGGCGCCAGGCTGCCCTTCATTACAGACACTTGTCATCATTGGACTCACCTGGACTCCTTCCCTTTGTTGATTGCCCCTTCTATAACTGTCTGCTCCCCCGTTTGATCTCTGTGTCAGCATTAATGTCATTATGTGTTCATGTCCAGACACTGTCCTGTCCTGTTCCATGTCCGTTGCTAATTAAATGTTCACTCCCTGTACCTGCTTCTCGTCTCCAGCGTCGATCCTTACAGAATGCTGACACCACTATACGAAGCATCAGGGAGGTTTGTGTTTTTTGTTTGGTGACGTCAGGTCCGGGTGCCGTCGCTGAGGGAACCGAGGGTGCCTCGGCTAGCTCGTTGGGCTTCCACACCTTAGCTGGCTGGAGAGGTCTTCTTGCCTCGGTGGGCTAGGTAGGCACCCACCCCACGTCATTGTTCTGCCGGCCCATCAGGCTCCCACGCCTCTGCTGGTTCGACGGGCTTCTCCGCCCCAGCCGGCTTGTCCAGCACCCATGCCTCGGCCGTCAGGCTCGCCCAGGTGGGACGCCAGGTGGCGCCCCTGGGGGGGTTTACTGTCACGCCTACTTCCGCTCTCCCTCTCTGGCGCTCGAGCGTACCAGACTGCCCTTCACTACGCACACCTGTCACCATCGTTACGCGGAGCAGTGCTCATTGGACTCACCTGGACTCATTCCCTTTGTTGATTGCTCCGTCTATAACTGTTTGCTCCCCCGTTTGTTCCCTGTGTCAGCATTAATGTCGTTATATGTTCATGTCCAGACGCTGTCCTGTCCTGTTCCATGTCCGTTGCTAATTAAATGTTCACTCCCTGTACCTGCTTCTTGTCTCCAGCGTTGATCCTTACAGACAGCTTTGCACACTCTTGGCATTCTCTCAACCAGCTTCACCTGGAATACTTTTCCGACAGTCTTGAAGGAGTTCCCACATACAGTGGGGCAAAAAAAGTATTTAGTCATCCACCAATTGTGCAAATTCTCCCACTTAAAAAGAGGAGAGAGGCCTGTAATTGTCATCATAGGTACACTTCAACTATGACAGACAAAATGAGAAAGAAAATTCCAGAAAATCACATTGTAGGATTTTTTATGAATTTATTTGCAAATTATGGTGGAAAATAAGTATTTGGTCACCTACAAACAAGCAAGATTTCTGGCTCTCACAGACCTGTAACTTCTTCTTTAAGAGGCTCCTCTGTCCTCCACTCATTACCTGTATTAATGGCACCTGTTTGTACTTGTTATCAGTACCAGGCTGGGAAGACTGAATCTGCAATAGGTAAGCAGCTTGGTTAGAAGAAATCAAATGTGGGAGCAATTATTAGGAAATGGAAGACATACAAGACCACTGATAATCTCCCTTGATCTGGGGCTCCACACAAGATCTCACCCCGTGGGGTCAAAATGATCACAAGAACGGTGAGCAAAAATCCCAGAACCACACGGGGGGACCTAGTGAATGACCTGCAGAGAGCTGGGACCAAAGTAACAAAGCCTACCATCAGTAACACACTACACCGCAAGGGACTCAAATCTTGCAGTGCCAGACGTGTCCTCCTGCTTAAGCCAGTACATGTCCAGGCCCGTCTGAAGTTTACTAGAGAGCATTTGGATGATCCAGAAGAAGATTGGGAGAATGGCATATGGTCAGATGAAACCAAAATATAACTTTTTGGTAAAAACTCAACTCGTCGTGTTTGGAGGACAAAGAATACTGAGTTGCATCCAAAGAACACCATACCTACTGGTGAAGCATGGGGGTGGAAACATCATGCTTTGGGGCTGTTTTTCTGCGAAGGGACCAGGACGACTGATCCGTGTAAAGGAAAGAATGAATGGGGCCATGTATCGTGAGATTTTGAGTGAAAACCTCCTTCCATCAGCAAGGGCATTGAAAATGAAATGTGGCTGGGTCTTTCAGCATGACAATGATCCCAAACCCACTGCCCGGGCAACGAAGGAGTGGCTTCGTAAGAAGCATTTCAAGGTCCTGGAGTGGCCTAGCCAGTCTCCAGATCTCAACCCCATAGAAAATCTTTGGAGGGAGTTGAAAGTCCATGTTGCCCAGCAACAGCCCCAAAACATCCCTGCTCTAGAGGAGATCTGCATGGAGGAATGGGCCAAAATACCAGCAACAGTGTGTGAAAAACTTGTGAAGACTTACAGAAAACGTTTGACCTCTGTCATTGCCAACAACGGATATATAACAAAGTATTGAGATAAACTTTTGTTATTGACCAAATACTTATTTTCCACCATAATTTGCAAATAAATTCATTAAAAGTCCTACAATGTGATTTTCTGTATTTTTTTTCTCATTTTGTCTGTCATAGTTGAAGTGTACCTATGATGAAAATTACAGACAACTCTCATCTTTTTAAGTGGGAGAATTGCACAATTGGTGGCGGACTAAATACTTTTTTGCCCCACTGTATGCTGAGAACTTGTTACCTGCTTTTCCTTCACTCTGCGGTCCAACTCATCCCAAACCTTCTCAATTGGGTTGAGGTTGGGTGATTGTGGAGGCCAGCTCATCTGATGCAGCACTCCATCATTCTCCTTCTTGGTCAAATAGCAGTTACACAACCTGGAGGTGTGTTGAGTCATTGTCCTGTTAAAAAAAAATGATAGTCCCACTAAGCGCAAGCCAGATGGGATGGCATATCTCTTCAGAATGCTGTGGTAGCCATGCTGGTTAAGTGTGCCTTGAATTCTAAAGAAATCACAGACAGTGTCACCAGCAAAGCACCCCCACACCATCACACCTCCTCCTCCATGCTTCACGGTGAGAACCACACGTGTGGAGATTATCTGTTCACCTACTCTGCGTCTCACAAAAACATGGCGGTTGGAACCAAAAATCTAAAATTGGGACTCAAAGGACAGATTTCCACCTGTCTAATATCCATTGCCTGGTTTCTTGGCCCAAGCAAGTCCCTTCTTCTTATTTGTGTCCTTTAGTAGTCGTTTCTTTGCAGCCATTCAACCATGAAGGCCTGATTCACGTAATCTCCTCTGAACAGTTGATGTTGAGATGTGTCTGTTACTTGAACTCTGTGAAGCATTTATTTGTGCTGCAATCTCTGAGGCTAGTACCTCTAATGAACTTATCCTCTGCAGCAGAGGTAACTCTGGGTCTTCCTTTCCTGTGGCGGTCCTCATGAGAGACAGTTTCATCATAGTGATTGATGGTTTTTGCGACTGCACTCAAAGTTTATGAAATTTTCCGCATTGACTGGCCTTCATTTTTTAAAGTAACGATGGACTGTTGTTTCTCTTTGCTTATTTGAGCTGTTCTTGCCGTATCTTCTGTATACCACCCCTACCTTGTCACAACACAACTGATTGGCTCAAACACATTCAGAAGGAAAGAAATTCTACAAATACTTTTAACAAGGAATACATGTTAATTGAAATGCATTCCAGGTGACTACCTCATGAAGATGGTTGAAAGAATGCCAAGAGTGTGCAAAGCTGTCATCAAGGCAAAGTGTGTCTACTTTGAAGAATCGCTAATTCTTTTTTGGTTCCTACATGATTCCATATGTGTTATTTCATAGTTTTGATGTATTCACTATTATTCTACAATGTAGAAAATAGTAAAAATAAAGAAAAACCCTTGAATGAGTGGGTGTGTCCAAACTTTTGACTGGTACTGTATATTATTAGTATATGTAAAGACAATGTTATATCAATAATAGACTGATGGTTGACCATATTATATGATATAATAATCACTTGTGAATGATGCCCAGCATAAGAAACTGCCTTCTTCTTGCGACTTTTTCGATTCATAGTCGCACACCTCATATAGCCTAGCCCATAGGCATATATGTTTTGATAAGGTTAGTATCACAACTGAAGTGGCCAAATAACTTCTTAAAATTAAGCACGTTAATCCGCTTTACAAGGGGTTAAGAGCCTAACCGGCATACATATGCAGTGCGTGAGTTTCAAGTTTGGGGAAGATAATTTTCACTATAAAAATGCACCTTTATAAAAAGGATTACATGCATAATTGCATTTACGGTCACTTTTGATAATGGTGTTGTCCACTAATGGAACATTCGTGCTTATATCCTACTGCCATGTACGCATTGCTGCGCTTATAATGTGAAGTAATAGCCTAATAGTTTATCAACATTTTAAGCTAAGCATTCTGATCTGTTCCGTCAGCCACATTGAGTAAATATATATATTTTTTATGCTGGTGGTTGTATTAATTTGGGATCTATTGCACCCCACAACTGTCCCAGACTATGTTTGGTATATTTATTTCTCACACAGAATAGAATAGGTCAACTTTTGTACTATGGAAGATAGTAGATTGACATAGGCTAGTGCTTTTGCTGTTTGTTAGGCCTACTCATCTTGTTGGCTGACGAAAAGTAAATGTGGACAGTTCTTCCAAGATCTTCAATATGCAACTCGGAAATGGACAAGGACATGCGCAGTGTAGTCCCTGATTTGTCTGTCTTCACTGGTAGCCTGTGAGAAAGACCCGATCACGTGATGGAGAGCCATGTGAGTGAGAGGGCTTCGGTTTGCGCAGCACTCAAGGAGAAGGGCACAACACAGCATTACGGGGCCGCAAAAGGCATGGTTTGTTTTAGGGTGCATTATGGCCACACAAAGGGGATGCCACCATGAAATTGTAGATATTATCAAGTGCTTGTCAAATTGTGAATGAGAGATTATTGAAGCCTGATCAAAAAAACAAAGCCTAGGAACAGTGGGTTAGCTGCCTTGTTCAGGGGCAGAGCGACAGATTTTTTACCGTGTCAGCTCGGGGATTCGATGTTGTAGTCCAACGCTCTAACCACGAGGCTACCTGCGCACTCCCTCAAATTGATTGGAGAAAATCTACTTTCTAAAAAATATACTATAAAATAATGCCACGGAATTCTTAGCAATTTTTTTCTGCTAAATGAACTAGTGTAGCCCACAGCCATTTGACACAGCCAGATCAGGACCTAACATAAGGACAACTCAGAGTATGCTACTCTTTTCTTCTGTAATAGACTAGATTTTCTTCATATCATGCTTCTTTAGACCTGTCTAAAATAAATAATGGATTTATTGGGAAGGTATAGGCTATATTACATGGATTTCTTAGACTTTCTAAAATGTAGATGTTTCAAAGGTCTGCGTCAATGGCTTGTAGGCTATGTGGAAGCCAGGAGATGCTAAAAGTGTTTATGATAATTAATGGTCAATTACCGTGAGACCAACAGTTATTTGCGTGACAATCACCGACTGACGAAATTTCATGACTGCCGCAGCCTACCATTTTGAGATTATAATTAGAATAGATTAATACAATATAAGGGCCCGCCCTGTTCTTTATTCACAATTGGTGATTGCATAATAATTATGCATCGTTCGCTTCACCTCTCTCATCAACTCACCCATTCTCCCAATCATACTTTACTTAATTTATTTAAACTGTTGTTAAATTGCTGAAATTACTTTCGGTTGAGTTTCGAGGCAATTATCAGGGTGGTTATCAACAGGACATGGCTCCTTCAACTAATCGTAGAAGGACCGGAGCAGGTTCTACTGTCTGGAGAAGAAACTACTCACAGGAAAAACATGAGCGAGCAAAACAGCGCCCCTTTGTCTTTACAAAGATATATGGTATGCCAGACAACATCAGATTCACGGGCTACACATACCGAAACAGAGGGTCGCTGTTTCGCTGGCTTGGATGATTTATCTAATATTGATTCGTCTTTGTCTCGCTCAAATAAATAATAAATATTTCATTCTTTTATTTGGATGGGCAAGGATGTATGGTAGGGCAGGCCAGGCCCCCAAAGGCCCGCCCATAACGCCAGTCTTGTTTTTAACATGCAATTGCATTTAGAACTGTTTCCCAATGAATGAGCTTGTAAAATCACATTTTATTCCAGCAGCAACCAGCTAAAGTGCGGCAGAATAAATCTCGCTCAAAATAGGCTCTGTATGCTGTGCCCATGAGATAGTTGTGTTGGATAAATAGATGCATGATGACTAATGAAAATACACACAGGCCAATTTAATTCCACTAAATTATGCAAATGAACCTATAGACCATATTGTTAATGATGGCGCCGGAGAGAATGCTGTCGTTTTACGTTCTCCAAACCAATTGTGCTATTGTGGGTTTTTTCTCCTTATTTGTTACTTATTTTGTACATAATGTTTCTGCCACAGTCTCTTATGACCGAAAAGAGCTTCTAGAAATCAGGACAGCGATTACTCACCTCATATTGAAAGACAATTTTTTCTTTAAGGAGTTGGACGGGAGGGATTTACTCCAGACACCCGACAAGGCCCTTATCCCTGTCATATATTGAGGATAAAGGTCGGGGTGCATTGTAAGGATCCGGCGGCGAATGGGTAATTTGCCTTTACCATCGGTCCTATTAGCCAAAGAACAATCATTAGATAATAAACGAGATGAACTACAAGCACATATATCCTACCAACGGGACACAGTCGTGGCTGAACAACGAAATTAATAACATACAGCAGGTGGGTTATAACCTGTATCGGCAGGATAGAACAGTAGCCTCTGGTAAGACAAGGGGTTGCGGTCTATGTATATTTGTAAACAACAACTGGTGCACGATATCTAAGGAAGTCTTAAGGTTTTGCTCGCCTGAGGTAAAGTATCTCATAATAAGCTGTACACCACACTATTTACCAAGAGAGTTTTCAACTATATTCTTCGTAGCAGTCTATTTACCACCACAGACCGATGCTGGCACTAAGACCGCACTCAATGAGCTGTATACGGCCATAAGCAAACAGGAAAACGCTCATCCAGAGGCGGCGCTCCATGTGGCCGGGGACTTTAATGCAAGGAAACTTAAATGCATTTTACCTCATTTCTACCAGCATGTTAAATGTGCAACCAGAGGGAAAAAAACTCTAGACCACCTTTACTCCACACACAGAGACGCATACAAAGCTCTCCCTTGCCCTGCATTTGGCAAATCTGACCATAATGATATCCTCCTGATTCATGCTTACAAGCAAAAACTAAAGCAGGAAGCACCAGTGACTCAGTCAATAAAAAAGTAGTCAGATGAAGCAGATGCTAATCTACAGGACTGTTTTGCTAGCACAGACTGGAATATGTTACGGGATTCTTCCGATGGAATTGAGGAGTACATCACATCAGTCACTGGCTTCATCAATAAGTGCATCCATGACGTAGTCTCCACAGTGACTGTATGTACATACCCCAACCAGAAGCCATGGATTACAGGCAACATCCGCACTGAGCTAAAGGGTAGAGCTGCCGCTTTCAAGGAGCGAGACTCTAACCCGGAAGCTTATAAGAAATCCCGCTATGCCCTCTGACGAACCATCAAGCAGGCAAAGCGTCAATACAGGACTAAGATCGAATCGTACTACACTGGATCCGACGCTCGTCGGATGTGACAGGGCTTGCAAACTAATACAGACTACAAAGGGAAGCACAGCTGCGAGCTGCCCAGTGACACGAGCCTACCAGACAAGCTAAATTACTTCTATGCTCGCTTCGAGGCAAGTTACACTGAAACATGCATGAGAGCATCAGCTGTTCCGGACGACTGGGTGATCACGCTCTCCGTAGCCAATGTGAGTAAGACCTTTTAAACAGGTCAACATTCGCAAGGCCAGACGGATTACCATAACGTGTACTCTGAGCATGCACTGACCAACTGGCAAGTATCTTCACTGACATTTTTAACCTCTCCCTGTCTGAGTCTATAATACCAATATGTTTCAAGCAGACCACTATAGTCCCTGTGCCCAAGAACACTAAGGTAACCTGCCTAAATGACTAGCGACCCGTAGCACTCACATCTGTAGCCATGAAGTGCTTTGGGCATGACCCACATCAACTCCATTATCCCAGAAACCCTATAACCACTCCAATTTGCATACCGCGCCAACAGATCCACTGATGATGCAATCTCTATTGCACTCCACACTGCCCTTTCACACCTGGACAAAAGGAACACCTATGTGAGAATGCTATTCATTGACTACAGCTCAGCTTTCAACACCATAGTGGCCTCAAATCTCATCACTAAGCTAAGGACCCTGGGACTAAACATCTCCCTCTGCAACTGGATCCTGGACTTCCTGAAAGGCCACCCCCAGGTGGTACGGGTAGGTAACAACACATCCGCCACGCTGATCCTCAACATGGGCGCCCCTCAGGGGTGCGTGCTCAGTCCCCTCCTGTTCATTCCTGACTGCATGGCCAAGCACGACTCCAACACTATCATTAAGTTTGCTGATGGTAGGCCTGATCACCGACAACAATGAGACAGCCTATAGGGAGGAGGTCAGAGACCTGGTCTTGTGGTGCCAGGACAACAACCTCTCCATCAACATGATCAAGACAAAGGAGATGATTGTGGACTACAGGAAAAGGCGGACCGAGCACGCATCCCATTCACATCGACGGGGCTGTAGTGGAGCAGGTTGAGAGCTTCAAGTTCCCTGGTGTCCGCATCACCAACAAACTATCATGGTCCAAGCAGACCAAGACAGTTGTGAAGAGGGCACGACAAAACCTATTCCCCCTCAGGAGACTGAAAAGTTTTGGCATGGGTGCTCAGATCCTCAAAAATGTATTCAGCTGCACCATTGAGAGCATCCTGACAGGTTGCATCACTGCCTGGTATGGCAACTGCTCTGCTTCCGACCACAAGGCACGACAGAGGGTAGTGCGCACGGCCCAGTACATCACTGGGGCCAAGCTTCCTGACATGCAGGACCTGGTGGTGTCAGAGGAAGGCCCTAAGAATTGTCAAAGATGCCAGCCACCCTAGTCATAGACTGTTCTCTCTGCTACCGCACGGGAAGTGGTGCCAGAGTGCCAAGTCTAGGTCCAAAAGGCTCAACTGCTTCTAACCCCAAGCCATAAGATTCCTGAACAGCTAATCAAATGGCTACCCAGACTATTTGCATCCCCTCCCCTTTTACACTGCTGCTATTCTGTTTATTATCTATGCATAGTCACTTTAACTCTACCTAAATGTACATATTACCACAATTACCTCAACTAACTGGTTCTCCTGCTCATTGACTCTGTACCGATACCCCCTGCATATAGCCTCGCTATTCTTATTTTATTGCTGCTCTTGAATTATTTGTTACTTTTATTTCTTATTTTTTACTTAACACGTAAGGGCTTGTAAGTAAGCATTTTACTGTTGTATTAGGTGCAATGGACATCTAACATTTGATTTGATTTGACCGATAAGGATGACCACAAATGTATTTCCATTGACTGGTATTTCCTTCAATGGGATTTTTTTTGTCTCTGTCATTTTGGCCTGCAACAGTTTTAATGATCTGCTTTTCCTTATTTATTTTTTTGCTTTTGCTAACATAAACCCTCCCACTGGTAAAACCCTGGTTGAAAAGACATGTCTCAGAGTGATTTGTAATAGACTGTTATAGGCCCAATTAAACAAGTAAACATTGGCTGTTGATTACATCACTTTTTTTTACATGGTGGGGTCCTGAATTTTTTTAATAAAAAGTTTGGAATCCCCCAGAGTAGAGGATGCATTAGTACCATTGTTTCACCACAGAGTCTAGTTTGTAACTTCGGTAATATGCAAAATGACTGACATATGATACATCATCTTGAGTTGATGTAATGTAATGTAATGATGTGGCATCTCCACATGAAACAGTTTTTCTAGGTAGAGGCAGTGAAAGACCATGAATACAAATAAGGAAAGGCTTTGTTATGACAGATTAATAGAATAACCTTTGACCTTGTTCTCATCCATCATAATCAAGACTGGGGTGTATTCATTACATCTTGCAACGGAACCCGTCTACGTTTAAGAACCAAACGGAAGAAAACAGAACAAAACTTTGAGGGACCTACCTGAATGTGTCCAATAGAAACTCTAATTTTCGTTGTAAAACGTTTCTAATTTGGAGTAAACTGTTTCTGTTAAAAAACTTTTTGCAATGCAACAAACTAAATGTTTTGCAACAGAATTGGCGTAATGAATACACCCCAGGGTTTATGAAGGTGTACAGTGGACCTTATAAGTGTCCCAGATACATACTATTCTATAGGTAGGTTCTGAATGTTGCATCATTGATGATAAGAAGTGAGGTCCAGGTAACAAGAAATATAATGTGCATTGTCATTATTTATTAATGAACGTTTACTTTGGACAACATAATCAAGCATATACAAGCAAATGTATGCCTGTTTTTAATTCTCCACTCATGCAAGTACGTCTACCAGTTATTGCAGACATAAGAAGCCCCTCTAAAATGTTATAATGACAGGGAGGGTATCAATGCTGTAGAAATCACATGACTCGCATTTCAGCTTGCATGTAGTTGGTATTAAAATGTTTCCAGGACCACCTTCTGTCCACTGCGTACATAGTGGCAATATTGGGAGAAAATACACATGTCCCTCGGCTCTTTTGTAACTAGCGTTATATTTTATGACTTCGGGGCTCGGTCACGTTCCAGTAGAACTTAGCAATTAGTGGCAGTAGCTAGCAGCTGTTATTATTGCTCCGATCCAAAAGTGACAGAGAACGAAAGTGCGAGGGGACCTGCGAATTAGCTGGGTTAGCTATCTAACTAGGAGGGCTGAAGCCAAGTAAGGCCTGTGACCGAGAGGATCGTGTTCCCTTCCGACAGAAACACGGCGAAATCATGGCCAACATCGCGGTTCAAAGGATAAAACGGGAATTTAAAGAGGTTCTCAAAAGCGAGGAGGTTGGTGATTTATTTTCTTCCGTCGACCGTGAATGTAACGCTAGGTAGCTAGCAACGTTAGCAGAGTTCGTGTCAAACACGATTATTGCCTGTTGTTGGAAAGTAGTGTTTTGTTAGCTAACAGCTAGATAGCGGTACCAGTTGTTAACAAAAGCGAAGGACAAGGCGCTAGCTGGCTCGCAAGCGAAGGAAAATGTGACTTGCTTTTTTCTAACTACGTTATCGTTAGTTATGGCTGCTAGCCTACAGGAAACCCCCCGCCTGGATGCCAGCTACTACTATACAGATAGCTTTTCTAGCGAAGGTAGCAACCTAGTTAGGCCAGGGGTAGTGAAATAAGCCACGCAAATACGCTCACCCTGGCTTGATATGATTACAGAGGCGAAGACGTTAGATGTCTGGTTATTTAGCCAACAAGCTAGCTAAAAAGTATATTTGCCACACACCGCTAACGATATGTTACCACCAATGAATGTTACATACATAATTGGTTACTACCAGGGTGCAACTTCTGCCGCAGAGGGTTCGTTCGAAATCTAACGTTAGTGTGACATTTTCTACGTGTTGTTGCAGGCTAGGTTGAAGAGAAATCATCATAAAATATTAGAAATGCATCAAAACACTTTGAAAAAAAAACTGGAAACGAATATTAGGGTTTTAGGGGACACAATGTAACTTTGGTTCAGGTGTTATACTTTGCATTTCATGTTATAGATGCTTCTCCCAGAAACACAGAACACTTTATTTCATGAGGATAGGATTTACCATACATGTAGCTGAGCGGTCTTATTTTCAAGTTATTGAAAAAGGTCTCGGGACAGGTCCATGTTAATCCCTAGTCGATAAAGGCATCAAATTACCTGTCTGGATTCTTAAATTCAACATGTTTTGTCCAATATCTCAAGATAGGGTGGTCATATTGTTATGACGTCTTTTCATTTCAAATGCTATATTATGTAAATGTGGGAGTATGGAGTACATAATTACAATAATGTATTTTTATGCAAAACAGAGTTTGTAACAATTTTAACAAATGTATGAAATTAGAATACCACTTTTTATACTACTTTATGCCAATTAGATACTTACTACACCCCCCCCCCCCCCCCCCCCCACACACACACACTCACACAGCCTAACACAGATGAACACTTCTCACCTAAGTCTGAACTGTAACACAGAAGGTTCCTAGTTGGATAACATAGTTTACTTCTACGGTAGGCCTACATCCGAGTTGGGTTACATTGTAATGTTATTTTTGGTGTTGATGAGTTACTCTGGTGATGGGAGGATAAACTGCAGCAAATAGTTAGCCTAAGCACAGAACAGAGTGAGCTGCATGCAAGAACCAGCTGCCCAAAAGACAAGATGGGACATATTTTCAATTCACTGGTATTTAGCTATGTTTTTATTGATTGTAGGGCTGTAGCCACTGCATTCTGGTAGTTTTTACTTGAAAGAATAAAACCATTAATCACAAAATTTGCCACTGGCACAATACAGCCAATGACGCGCAGTGCTGCCGCTCTTCTGGCTCGTTGTCTCGGCGAACGGCGTAAGGCCCTCCCCATACAGCTAGCACCATCTGAACAAAAATATGAACGCAACAGATGCGTTGGAGGTGGCTTATGGTAGAGAAATGAACATCAAATTCTTTGGCAACAGCTCTGGTGGACATTTCCTGCAGTCAGAACGCTCTCTACAAAACTTGAGACATCTGTGGCATTGTGTTGTGACAATCCTGCACAATTTAGAATTTTCCTTTGTCACCAGCACAAAGTGCACCTGTGTAATGATCATGCTGTTTAATCATGTTCTTGATATGCCAAACCTGTCAGGTGGATGGATTATCTTGGCAAAGGAGAAATGCTCACTAACAGAGATGTAAACAAATTGTGCACAATTTGAGACATAACCTTTTTGTGTGTATGGAAAATCTCTGGGATATTTTATTTCAGCTCATGAAACATGGGACCAACACTTTACATGTTGCTTGTATATTTTGTTCAGTGTAGTTCAGTCAAGACGTCCGTTGACCGTGAAACACCCTCAGGACTTTCCCATAGCTCTTGGCAATACAATGTCACATCGTTCTTACTCTAGGTTGACGAATACCCATCGCAATTATAAACACAACGATTTGTGGGGTTTCACTAGAAGGGTTGGCCCAGAGATTTGAATGTTCATGGCACAGTATTGGGACATTGTTTTCAAACGATTTATGTATTTTGACGACCACATAATTTACATTTTGGGTGCGTTCGTAAATTCGCACTGGCTATCTACTCTGATTTCAGAGCACTCTTGTCTGAGTGTGCCAGAGCGCAGAATAGCTGAGGAATTTACCAACGTTTTAACAGCCGTTGAATATGGCTGGTGTCAGTAAACGTCACCAAAAAAAGCTCAATTAAATTGTTGCCAGCAGCACACTTACAGTCACCAATGCTCTGGATAACATAAAAACAGCATAATCAGCTCTGCTAGGTCAAGTAAAATGGTCAGTGAGGTGATCTCGTGTTTGTCTGGAGGTAGCTAGCGAACGTTAGCCGGTTAGCTTGGATGCTTGACTACCGTTGTGAGGTCAGACTGCTCGGATGTACCCTACTCCTCAGCCAGAACGTCCAGTGTGCGCTCCGAGAGTGAAATCCTCTGAATTTACTAATGGACAACCTGACAGCGCACTCTGGCACTCCAGATTGAATTTACAAACACACCTTTAGTGGAAACAGATTTGTTTACTGCAGTATTTTGTAGAATTATTGCATTGCGTCCATTGTCCAAATAATTTCAACATTTTATATTTAGTTGTGCAGAAATGATTTGTCTTCTATAAGTTAAGAAATATTGCCTAGTGTCTTGTCATTCTGTTATCAAAAACCCACATCTTTAAGATATTTTCTACTTTCTCTCCCTCATGAGGGAGGATAATGAAACTTCACAGAAATAACAAGTAAAGTTAGACCTCCCAATTTAGTTTTTTTTACAAATACAAATGTGGTTTATGATTTATGAAGTAATTCAAATGCATTATTCTGTTACCAAATCGGTAACAGAATGACAAAAAAAATCTGTTAACCGAATGACTGCAACTGAATCGGAGACAATGGAAGTTCATAGTCACAAACCAAAGGAGGTTGGTGACTCCTTAATTGGGTAGAACGGGCTTGTGGTAACGGCTGGAATGGTATCAAATGTAAACATATGGTTTCCATGTGTTTGATTCCATTCCCATTCGCTCTGTTCCAGCCATTATTATGAGCCATCCTACCCTCGGCAGCCTCCACTGCCGCAAACCCAGTAGTGTAGTGCTATCTTATTTAGGTGATGGAGCGCAATTTTTGTTTATGGCGTTCTTTCCTTTTATACCGACAGATGTAACCTATTGAATAGCCTATCATTAAAGAATATGCATAAAATGCATCCTCCAATTGCAAACTGCCTATGCCCACACATAGATTGTCTCTATTTTATATTTTGAATAGCCTCCAATACCAAGTTAGGCATAGGCTACCTAATTTCAAAATAGGCCGTCACTGTCAATCGCGAAAGATAATTCTTCACGTTTTACTGGTGAAACGTCAACTGCATCTGCGTGCCAATCTATTTGATTGATATCTCTGTTTCATGGGAATATGCATTTAGATGCTCTTGAATTACTGTTTCATGAGCGGATTAGAGCAGATGCGTTTTCTTGCATTTTGTTTCAGTCGAAGCATGTATTCCACCTAGTGGCGCGCTCGGTTGAGTTTTGGCGCACACAAGACAAATGGACTATGCTGCTTCAGCTGACCGTCGTAAAATCTCATTAGAAATGAGGTGTTTTTGGTGTAACAGGAACGTTCTAGGCCTGATACGCTATTATAGTCGGTTCTGTTATGTAAAATGCAAATTAATCATTGATCTTGCGAGACATTGATTCAGCTTTTGTCTAACTTTACTAAACGAGCACCATGGTGAGAAGTGATGACCTATTTGTAATAATACGTGATGAGTAGGACTATTAAGCATCGTGTTTATTTGAAGCGGTTGGTGCTGAAAGGACGGCACCAGTGAACGAGTGTGACCCGGCTCTACGTATTTTACCCGGCTCTATGGATGTTACTCACTGATGCCACCCATGGTTCGAGGGGAATAACGCAGCCCAAGAGTTAACACCCACACAGGAACTTTATTTAAACACACTGAGGAAGATGAACATGGGCTGCACACTGCATGACACTACAAAAGTATGTGGACACCCTCTCGGTGAACATCTCATTTAAAATCATGGGCATTCTGCTATATGGGCTGCTATAACAGCCTCCACTCTTCTGGGAAGGCTTTCCACTAGATGTTTGAACATTTCTGTGGGGACTTGCTTTCTTTCAGCCACGAGCATTAGTGGGGTCGGGCACTGATGTTGGACGATTAGGCCTGGCTTGCAGTCGGTGTTCCAATTCATCTCCAAGGTGTTCGAAGGAGTTGAGGTCAGGGCTCTGTGCAGGCTAGTCAAGTTCTTCCACACCGATCTCAACAAACCATTTCTGTATGGACCTTGCTTTGTGCATGGGGACACAGGAAAGGGCCTTCCCCAAACTGTTGCCACAAAGTTGGAAGCACAGGATCATCTAGAATGTAATTGTATGCTGTACCGTTAAGATTTCCCTTCCCTGGAACTAAGGGGTCTCCCCCGAACCATGAAAAACAGCCCTAGACCATTATTCCTCCTCCACCAAACTTTATAGTTGGCACTATGCATTTGGGCAGGTAGCGCTCACCTAGCATCAGCCAAACCCAGATTTGTCCGTCAGACTGCCAGATGGTGAAGCGTGATTCATCACTCCAGAGAATGCATTTCCACTGCTCCAAAGTCCAATGGTGGCAAGCTTTACGCCACAACAGTTGAAACTTGGTATTGCGCACAGTGATCTTAGGCTTGTGTGTGGCTGCTCGGCCATAGAAACCCATTTCATGAAGCTCCCAACGAACAGTTGTGCTGACGTTGTTTCCAGAGGCAGTTTTGGAACTCTGTAGTGAGTGTTTCAACTGAGGACAGACCATTTTTACACGCTTCAGCACTCGGTGGTTCCGTTCTGTGAGCTTGTGTGACCTACCACTTCGCGGCTGAGCTGTTGTTGCTCCTAGATGTTTCCACTTCACAATAACAGCACTTACACTTGACCGGGGCAGCTTAAGCAGGGAAGAAATTTGATGAACTGACTTGTTGGAAAGGTGGCATCCTATGACTGTGCTACATTGAAAGACACTGAGCTCTTTAATAAGTGGGGCCCCACAGAGGCAGGCCAGGATGTCCCCTGTGTCCATGGCCCGGTAGGTGAGCAGGCTCAGCAACACCCCAACTGAGGCAGGCCAACCCCCAGCAGCGGAGAGCAGGCATGGCAGTGGTTCCTCCAGAGGCAGGCTTTGCCCCAGAGGTGGACCCAGGGCAAGCCCCAGAGAAGGTCCCACCGTTAGACCCAGAGTCCAGGCCAATACTGGTGAGTCAAAGGCAGATGGTGGATCAGCTCAGACCCCAGGAGCAGGAATAGGTAGTGCCCCTGGGACATGACACTGGGGGGTGAAGTCTGGGTGGTCTGCCCTGATGAGGTCTGTTGTGTCCCCCACAGTTGAGGGTTGAGTCCAGCAGGACCTGGACTGGAGCTGGGTCAGGTGGTGCACGCTTGGGACCCAGGGCTGTGGCTGGGTCAGGTAAAGCTGTACTATCAGTAGCTGGTGACACCAGTGTGGCTGTGTTCCCCCCCCCCCATGGTCACAGGTCATGGCCTGGTCATCGGCGGTAGCAGCAGACCGGTGCTGCTGGAGGGTCCTCTACTGCAGGGACAGCGTGACGGGTGGGCAGACAGGCTCGCCGTGTAGCTTTGACAGGTGATGATCTGGCGGCGGTGAGGAATAGGGTCCAGCCAGCGACAGAGGCTCAGTACCGTTCGGCGATGCTGCTGGAATCACATAGGAGAGGGTTCCCCCAGATTCCACAGCAGTGGAGGGGGGAATCGGGAATGACATCTGTTGTGGGCTCAGTCTCTGTAGCAGGCAACTCCTGAGGACCGGCGGGGGCCGAGGACATGACGTGTCCCTGCCCAGTCTCAGTCGCAGCCGTGCCTGACAACGGTGCCAGGACCGGAGAAGCAATATAGTCACACCCGATGGTCACAGTCACACCTGGCAACGGTGCCGGGGGCCGAAGAGACAAATTCCTGCTGCTGTCCTTCATTTGACTGTCCGATGTTCTCTACTGCAACCTGTTGGAGAGGGCTCCCCTGACAGGATGAACCCTGGGATCTGGTCTTCTGTTGCATAATGTTCTGTTCAATACGGGCGAAACTGTCCTCCCTATGACGTATGCAGCCATGTCCACTGCACTGCAACTCCCTGGTACTCCCAATGTAGAATAATAAGTCACACGCTGGGTTGTTAGGGAGACTTGGTGCTGAGTTGTATCCCAGAGGTGGAGGAGAAGGGGCCATAGGGTCCATGCTGCACCACATGGGAGAAGTTCACTGGATACCCCAGAGTCATACTTCACTTGTGGTGTTGAAGGGTAGCTCTGCCATTCGGCTTGTTCAGGAACAAACAACAATTTGCAGTATAGCCTTATAGGCCTATGACCACATGCTATAGCCTAATGTAAACGCAAATACATATAGCTGAATAATTGCACTGTTTGCAAGGAGAGCTTTAGTTGCGAGTAGGCATTTCATTGTATTGTGTAGCTTACACTACGCTGGAACATAAATAAACGTTGATTTGATTAGCTGGAACACCTTACGGTTTACCCTATTACGGAATAGAATCATGTATTTGCATATATTAAGCATGCTATCACATCTATTGATCATAACAATGTGAAATTCATTTTAAAACAGCCAATTGATTGTTTATCAGGCTGTTGGTGTGGTGTATTCATGCATCGTAATAAACTATAACCTAAATGCATTTATTTTACATTTCCAGTCGCCCACCCTGACATAACAAGCTAGAACGGACCCTGCGTCTCAACCAATAGCCAATATAGTGTAAATATCCCAAGCATGGTTACAGCAACTTCCAGAGTGGGTCAGGCTTGCTTGGGCTTTGCGGTGTCTACTGGTTTGGGTGTCCTCGGCAGTCCCTGTAACCGAGTGGTCACACACAGTTCTGGCTTCCACAGCTTAATAGTGTTGCACGGTATACTGAAACTTGGGTACTTTTTTTTGATACTATGATTTTGTTTAAAGACGTTTCTGTTCTAAATTGTATTGTGTCTCGCGGATCAAGCCTGTCTATCAGCACAGCCGACCCTTTATTTTAGCGCACCGTGCCTGGTCCACTTACTCATTGCTATCCTGCACTGGGAGTCTGGGATACATTATGTTAGCTCCCCACTCATGCTGCACAGAAGTTAACACACTTGAATAATGCGACACGGCATGTGGAAATGTTCATAACTGTTTGCAAAATAATGTCCCTACAGACTAGAGCACTTTACGATGCAAGAAGATACCGGTAGCTTTTGGCCCTTTCGGATATCATATCAGAATCTATGGCACAAGTCACTACTTTCAAACGTCTCATAATGTTGCTTGTTATCAAGGTATCTGTCATACTCAAGTGCAAGGAGACCGATCATGTGAAAGTATTAGTTCTCACTTCCGTGAGAATGTCTGTGTTGAGAGGAAGTTGGGATGAGGTACCCTCTGACGGATACCCCTCCTTTCCTTACACCCTGGCCCATGCTCTGTGACAGAACTAACTTTTGACTTCTCTTCTCACTGACAGACGAGTAAAAACCAGATAAAAGTGGACCTGGTGGATGAGAACTTCACAGAGCTGAAGGGGGAGATCGCAGGGCCACCTGATACACCGTATGAAGGTGAGAGGCCCAGGGGAGTTTACTGTCGTCTATTCAGACAGACCTAACAGCTTTACCTGGGACAAGCTGGCCTAGGTTTACTTGAGGGCTGAGGCAGATTACCTAATTTACCACAATAGGTTTCAAAGCACTTTTTTACCTCGAGTGAGTGTGGTTCATGTCATGCAAAAGGATACAGATTTCTTGCTGTGATTAATTATTTCCCCAAAAAATGTTTTCAGGTGGTAGATATCAACTAGAAATAAAAATTCCAGAAACATATCCCTTCAATCCACCAAAGGTAGGTAGGTGTAGGTAGGTGTGTGTGTGTGTGTGTGTGTGTCAAACATATTCTGATGTTTGTCATTCAGTTGTGGATTTTGTCAACATTGACCTGTGCCAGGGTGAAGTCCTTGCTAATTAATTAGCTTGTTTATGTGCTTCCTGTGGCCCCCCAGGTACGATTTATCACGAAGATTTGGCATCCCAACATCAGCTCAGTCACAGGTGCAATATGTCTGGACATCCTCAAAGACCAGTGGTGAGCCACTTTATTTCAACACTCTAAAATGCAATTTTATTTTCATTGTCATGTTTTGGTTAATGCTGATCCCAGGTCTTACTACTCTGTGTTCCCTCTGTGTGTCTGACAGGGCGGCAGCTATGACGCTGAGGACAGTGTTGCTGTCACTACAGGCCTTACTGGCAGCTGCAGAACCAGACGACCCACAGGACGCTGTGGTGGCCAATCAAGTGAGAGGAACACTGTGTGCATGTGTGGGAGAGGGAGATCATGCATAAGTATGCCTGGAATGTCTTTTGCAGATTTTGTAATGTGTTTTTTTTTAGACTTGCTCTGTCTCCTCAACGGTTTATTCTGCAATGGGTTGGTCAAAACAAGCATTGTGATTGGTTGAGACGTGTTCTAAGCCAGCCATACTAAAAAACCTGTTCAGCACGGGTAAGCCTATGATGCAAAAATGGGCATCTTGTGTTCTGATCCATCTGAGAAATCCCTGCTCCATCCGCTGTCCCATCAGCCCAGACAGCCATATTCGTTAAGTTGATCTCCACTGTAAAACGCATCTAGACATGATTTGCTTCTAGCTTAACATTTGGTTTGCAACAAGTGGGGTTTGTGCCAACGTTGCTGTCTGTCTCTCGGCATTTGCAACATTGTTATGATATTGAAATTCGATCTCCGCTGTCCTATTGAGAATTAGTGTCAGGACGAAACGGACATCTTTTCTCAGCCAGTCGAAATCATGAATCAGCATAATCCTCAAATGCTGATTTCTCACAGTGCATTCTGAAAGTATTCAGACCCCTTTTTCCACATTTTGTTACCTTACAGCCTTATTCTCACCTCATCAATCTACACACACTACCCCATAATGACAAAGAAAAAACAGCTTTTTTGATTTTCTTTGCAAATTGATAAAAAAATAAAAAATGAAATATCACATTTTATAAGTATTCTGACCCTTTACGCAGTACTTTGTTGAAGCACCTTTGGCAGCGATTACAGCCTTGAGTCTTCTTGGGAATGACGCTACAAGCTTGGCACACCTGTATTTGGGGGGGGGGGGGGGGGGTTCTCTCATTCTTCTCTGCAGATCCTCTATTTTCAGTCCGGGCTCTGGCTGGGCCACTAGAGGATATTCAGAGACTTGTCCTGAAACCACTCCTCCATTGTCTTGTCTCTGTGCTTTGGGTCATTGTCCTGTTGAAAGGTAAACCTTTGCCCAAGTCTGAGGTCCTGAGCACTCTGGAGCAGGTTTTTATCAAGGATGCTTTGCTCCGTTCATCTTTCCCTCGATCCTGACTAGTCTCCCTCCCAGGCCCTGCCGCTGAAAAGCATCCCCACAGCATGATGCTGCCACCAACATGCTTCACTGTAGGGATGGTGCCAGGTTTCCTCCAGATGTGAAGCTTGGCATTCAGGCCAAGGAGTTGAGTCTTGGTTTCATCGGATCAGAGAATCTTGTTTTTCATGGTCAGAGTCTTTTACGTGCTTTTTGGCAAACTCCAAGTGGGCTGTCGTGTCTTTTACTGAGGGGTAGCTTCCGTCTGGTCACTCTAACCATAAAGGCCTTGCCGGCCAGCATGGCAACGGAACATTTAGAACCAACGACTGGGATATTGAACAGAGTTCATGACTGGGTCGCGTCTCTGGCAGCTTAACCGATAGAATGAACGGTCAGCTGGCTTGGCTAGTAACCATAGACGCATTGGGACTAGCCTATATTTTTGTTGAGGGATGATATAGTAGCTGATAAATAGGTTGATAACCCGTTGTAGAAAAGCAATTGTACACTCGCTTGTGCAAAACTAATTGCTAATAAAGTAGTTTTTAGCATGCCCTCTCGTGTACAATTGCTTTACTAAATTGTAGCCTAGTGATGTTTTGTATACTGCCAACTCAGTGTTGTGTGTTCTCACTCTTCAGTATAAGCAGAACCCAGAGATGTTCAAACAGACGGCCAGACTCTGGTCTCATGTGTATGCCGGCGCCCCCTCCTCCAGTCCAGAGTACACCCGCAAAATAGACAAACTCTGTGCCATGGGCTTCGACAAAGTGAGTGGGTCCCACATGACTAGCTCTAATGCTGTCTCAGCGGTCGATACCTTCATAACTCATTTACATTTTTATTATGGTTCACCAATGGATCTGTTTTGTTTGAATACTGTAGCATAGTTATGACTGTTATAAACGTCCTTCTCTACTCTTCGTCCCGTCTCCACAGAATGCAGTAATAGTGGCGTTGTCGTCGAAAT
Organism: Oncorhynchus kisutch; assembly: GCF_002021735.2. NCBI lineage: Eukaryota > Metazoa > Chordata > Actinopteri > Salmoniformes > Salmonidae > Oncorhynchus > Oncorhynchus kisutch. The sequence goes on along the minus strand of NC_034192.2, from coordinate 32,896,778 downwards.
CCTGGGACGTGGAGACTGCGACAGAGCTACTGCTCAGTAACTGAGTCTCAACAGCCCCCTGGTCCCAAATCACCCCCGACCCCATCTGACCCTCCATACACACCCTCTCCTTAAGTCTCCCTCCATCTGAAGCCTTCCTCTGACCCCTCACCTCCACACCTGTTGTATACCCCCTCTCAACCTCCTGGCACTTCTCCCCTTAGTCATAATCACCATCGTCTCTGCTCTGTACCATGCTCCAGCTTTCCTGCCATCTTCACATTGGCACTATACCCTTCCATTTCACATACCTCAATCAAATGACTTGAACCAAGTGCCCTTCCTCTGTGCGCATGCTGGACCCCATTCACACGCTGGCTTTGTCCAAACACTCTTCACTGGCATCCTATTTAACTATACAATCCTTTTACATCAGCTATGACCTTGAAGAAAGTAAGGAAGCAGTGTTAGATTGTTTGAACAGAGCCATTTTCTTAATCTCCTCCATCTCCACTCTTTTGGCACTTGCTAGGAAACATTACAGATTCCCCCCCCCCCCTTTTTTCCCCCTTGCAGTAGCCACATCCGTATCATGCCCATCATGTCACCTGTCTTAAGAGTTTTAACTTTCCAAACTCCCCCAGCCCACTCCATCAGCAGGTAGCCCCACCCCCCTCATGATTCATAATCATCACTTTCCTCCTCCCACTTTTTTATTTGGTTCTGGCCTCCTACAGGAAGACATTTGGATTCCCATTTTTAAAAAGAAAGAAAACAAAGCGGAAAGCACTCACCTCATTGTTCACCAATAACGCTCCTCAAGCAAATTGAGACTGGAAGTTTAAAAAAATGTAAAGGTTTGACAAATATGGCATCCACTGAATTATGCCAACAGAGGGGAAAAAACTGTCAAGAATTCATCTGTAAATAAAGCTATTAAAAGTCTGTGTAAATTAATCCAAAATGTGTGGAATGTGAATTATGTGCTTTTAAGAAGAGCTTGATTTTGTGTGTGCAATTTAGTAGTCTTCCCTGTGTGTGTGTGTGTGTGTGTGTAAACATCTAGGGTGAGAAGCAAAATGTATGATGCTGGGGAAACAAAGTCCAGTGAGAATTATATACTTGGGAAAAGTAGAACGGGCATATTCATCATAATAGAATTGTGTGCGTGTGCATGTAACAATGCTGCATACATATGCATATTTATTTCAATAAGTGTATTTGTATGCACTGCACCAAATGAATTAATAAATGGGTTCAACCTCTCGGTAAAGATGATTAAAATTCAACATGCTGCTGTATCAGCGCAGGAGCAAGATTGACGTATCAAACAATGGGCTCTCCGTTGCGAAAAAGCCGCAGAGCAGATTGTCTGCTTAGTCAGGCGAGAGTTATTAGTCAGAACACAACCAGATGGCAGGGTAGGTAGCATGTGTCTGAGCCAGCCTCGCCAACAAGTCCATCTTTTATCACAGGAGTGGACCTGGCAGAGCTCTCTTATACCCATATGGCAGCCTGCGTGCCTGCACTGGGAAGAATGCCCCTACACGCTTGTATCAGTCTGTGTCCCTGGGAGTAGTCTATACTGTGCGTACGTAGACCTACACTCTTAGAAAAAAGGTGCTAAGGGTTCTTCGGTTTGTCCCTTTAAGGGAACCCTTTCTGGTGCTAGGTAGAACACTTTGCAAAGGGATCTACCTAGAACCCTCTGAATGGTTCTACCAGCCGTACCTGTATTTTTATTATATATATTTTTACAGTACATTACATATATAATAAGGATTTTCTTTCAGGGCCTACATTACTTAAACTAACTCAGTGGTCAGAAATTCCTGGTTTACATTAGGCCTGCAAGTCACATGCTGGCTTGCAAAGTGATGTGTAATTCTAATTGGAATCCAGCCAGAGTGAGGATATCCAACAAAAGCGGAGGTGTATAAAGATGCCTCCATTCACCACAAATGCCTTCTTTACCAGGTGTACCGTATTGTACATTGCTCTCTGTTACTCTTTTGTATCGTCATTAGCACAGAATACACAATCCCAATTTAAACTCCAAGACGCAAGAAATCTGAAAAAACTCAAAAAGTAGATTTAGCTGATTTATTGGCGCATTGGACCATTCGCGGGCCGTAGTTTAAAAACTCCATGGATAGTGGTAAAACCATGACGTCATATATGGATTCCCATATCTTTATGCAACTTCGCCATTTTAACTTCTACATTCAGAATTACTGTCTGGGAGGGAGGATTGTTTATTGAGTCTACCTAAATTATGTAAACTGGGATAACCATCTGACCCAGTAATAGGTGCATTTACAAACAAATTGGATTCGTTTAGATAAATGGATGCTACTTATCCTTTGTGTAGCATAAGATCAATCAATCAGACAATGTGCATACAAAAACAGATCTCGAAACAAACAATTCTGAAAATCACCCTGCATTGTACAACTGATTTAGGTATCCCCCTTTCCCAATAGAGCATGCTGGGATATATGATAATGGCTGGGTGTGGTTTTGAGTGTTACTCTACAGAGTAAAAATGACACAATCACACAACTCTGGTTATAAACGCCACCACGGAGTGTTAAACTATTTACTAGTTAATTAAACTCCCGAATCAACACTACAAAGAACACACTAGTTAACCCTGGACAATTTGCTGTGTACCATACAATAACACTGTTGGTTCACTCAGACTTCCTTTTATTCACTGCTCAATGAAAATCCCAGAAAAGAGTCATTTGAAAGTTTATATCTTTGCCATGATTTCTTTCTATGTCAATACTGTACAAAAGCTCTGACAAAGTCCTCGAGGCTGAAACGTAAAGCTTATTAAAGAGCAGTGATACTATCAAGAGCAGTGTGCGGGTTTCTAGTTATTTTCTAATCTTATTCAACTGTTACCATGCACCTTTAACAAAGATAGCGCAGATGTGTGATTGCCTTTTTGAATTTTGAAGAACTGTATATGTAAAATGATTAAAACCTCTTAAATGTAACTCCATGTAATATTAAATGTACCAGTCAAAAGTTTGGTCACAACTACTCATTCAAGGATTTTTCTTTATTTTTACTACCTTCTATATTTTAGAGTAATAGTGAAGACATCAAAACTATAATGTAACACATATGGAATCATGTAGTAACCCAAAAAGTGTTAAGCAAACCAAATATATTTGATATTTTAAATTCTTCAAAGTAGCCACCCTTTGCCTTGATGACGGCTTTGCACACCCCAGAGTCAATACATGTTAGAATCACCTTTGGCAGCGATTACAGCTGTGAGTCTTTTTGTCTTTCCTATCCTATGGATGTGTCCCAAACTCACTAAAAGTGGCAGTAAAAAAAGCCAAACCTCAACCCGGAAATCTTTTACTATCAGCATATATGGATTCTCCCATTACTCTCAAAAACATGAGAAAAGCTGTTGCTCACTGCCTTCTTATAGACAAATAAGGTATACAAAAAGCTCCAGTCTGGTTTTAGACCACATCATAGTACTGAGATGGCGCTCGTGAAGGTGGCCAATGACGTTACAATGGCGTCAGACCAAAACTCTGCATCTGTTTCCATGCTCCTAAACCTCAGTGGCGCTTTGGACACCATCAATCTCCACATTCCTTTGGAGATATCAGAAACCCTAATTGGTCTACTTGGACAAGTTATTGCCTGGTTTAGATCTTATCTGTTGGAAATATATCAGTTTGTCCCTGTGGGTGGTTTGTCCTCTGATAAATCAATGGTAAGTTTCAGTGTTCCTCAAGCTTCTGTCCTATGACCACCATTGTTTCCACTATATATGCTACCTCTTGGTGATGTCATTAGGAAACACAATGTCAACTTTCACTGGTATGCAGAAGAAACACAGATGTACAGTAAGACATGGTGAAGCGCCAAAATGATCTAGCCCGGAAGCCTGTGTTTCAGACATAAGGAAGTGGATGTCGGCAAATGTTTTACTTTTGAAATCGGACCAAACGGAAATGCTTGTTCTAGGTCCCAAGAAACAAAGAGATCTGCTGTCGGATCTGACAATGAATCTCGATGGCTGTCTCAAATAAAACTGAAAGACCTTGACGTTACTATTTTTTCCATCTTAGTAACATCACAAAAAAGCAAAATATTTGTCCAAAAATGATGCAGAAAAGCTCATCCATGCTTTTGTCCTTTCAAGATCAGACTACTGCAATGCTCTAGTCTCCCGGCTACCCAGATAATGCACTAAATAAACGTTGGCTAGTTCTAAATACAACTGCTTGAATCTTGACAAGAACCAAAACATTTGATCATATTACTGACTTCCTGTTAAGGCTTAATTTCAAGTTTTTACTGTTAACCTACAAAGCATTACATGGACCTTCCTCCTACCCATCTCTCCGATTTGGTCCTGCCGTACATACCTACATGTACGCTACGGTTACAAGACGCATTCCTCATTATTGTTCAAAGAATTTCCAAGTAAACAGCTGAAGGCAGGGCTTTCTCCTAGAGAGTTCCATTCTTATGGAATTGTCTTCCGATCCATGTGAGAGACGCAGACTCGGTCTCAACCTTTAAGCCTACTGAAGACTCAGCTCTTCAGTAGGTCCTATGGTTGAGTGTAGCCTGGCCCCCGGGTGCGAAGGTGAACTGCAAGGCACTGGAGTGACGAACAACCCTTGCTGTCTCTGCCTGTCTGGCTCCCCTCTCTCTGCCTCTTACCCTGTTATGAGGGCTGAGTCATTGGCTTGCTCGTGCTCTCCCATGCCATTCCTAGGAAGGGTGCACCACATCATACCAGGCGTTTTCCCCCGCTATACTATTTGAGTGGGTTGAGTCAGTGACGTGATCTTCCTGTCGGGTTTTGCGCCCCCCTCGGGCTCGTGTTGTGGGGGAGATCTTCGTGGTCTCCTTCATTAGATTGAGAAAACCCAAACTATCCTCTACATCAGCACAAAACACTGCTGGCTCAAATGCACCCATAGTCAAAATCAATAGGTTAAACATAACTAATAAATCGACTGACAAATGTCACAGGTAGCCATTAGCTCACTGCTAACCAACCTATACATGCATGCGTTCCAAGATCCAAAGATATCCATTCAAATCTAAACCAGCATGCCATGCACAAACGCTACAAACCATAGCCACAGTTAGCCACTAGCTTAGCACTAACACACCCTGATTTACCAAAGCTACGTACCATAGCAAACATTTGCCACTAGCCTAACGCTAACACTAATACACGCGCCACAGACTCCAAACTGGGTAATGTAATCCTGCAAACAGCACTAACAAAAGCTGCCAAAACAGTCAACACAAAATGTTCCGGCCCATGAGCAAAACAACTTATCAGCCCTACAGTAGCTAACGACTCCCAGCTGCAAACAACTGACTACCTTCACCGGTACACCAAACATTTCTGTTGACCAAAAAAAACATGAGCTGTCTTGCTAGCTAGCAAACTGAAACTCACATTAGCGCTATTGCGAACCTCACCTATCATGCTAGTTCAACACAAACACATGCTACAAACTTTCTCAACAAATGCACAACCACATTACTGAACCATACCGCTTCAAAACCACCCGGATTAGAACCACAAATGCCAACATTTATGCTGTACAAGCTCCCATAGGTTATGATACCCATAACTATCCTACGGATATTGTTGCCCTTGCTTTGTCTAGTGGTCCTATGCTTAGTGACATGGTCTGTAACTTGAATGAATGTGTGCATTTATAGTGTATTCGAAAGTATTCAGACCCCTTGACTTTTTCCACATTTTGTTAAGTTATAGCCTTATTCTAATATTGATTAAATTAATACAAATTCTCACAAATCTACACACAATACCCCAAAATTACAAAGCGAAAACAGGTTTTAGACATTTTTGCAACTTAAAAAAAAAGAAAAAAAAGAAATACCTTATTTACATAAGTATTCCGACCCTTTGTTATGAGACTCAAAATTGAGTTTAGGTGCATCCTGTTTCAATTGATCATCCTTGAAATGCTTCTACAACTTGACTGGAGTCCATTTGTGGTAAACTCAAGTGATTGGACATGATTTGGAAAGGCACACACCTTTCTATATAAGGCCCCACAGTTGACAGTGCACGTCAGAGCAAAAACCAAGCCATGAGGTCGAAGGAATTGTCTGTAGAGCTCCGAGACAGAATTGTGTCGAGGCACAGATCTGGGGAAGGGTACCAAAAAATGTCTGCAGCATTGAAGGTCCCCAAGAACACAGTGGCTTCCATCATTCTTAAATGAAAGAGGTTCGGAACCACCAAGACTCTTCCTAGAGCTGGCCCCCCGGCCAAACTGAGCAATCGAGGGAGAAGGGCCTTGGTTAGGGAGGTGACCAATGGTCACTCTGACAGAGCTCCAGAGTTCCTCTGTGGAGATGGAAGAACCTTCCAGAAGGACAACCATCTCTACAGCACTCCATCAATCAGGCATTTATGGTAGAGTGGCCAGACGGAAGCTATTCCTCAGTAAAAGGTACATGACAGCCCACTTGGAGTTTGCCAAAAGGCACTTAAAGGACTTGTCTGACCATGAGAAACAAGATTATCTGGTCTGATGAAACCAAGATCTTTGGCCTGAATGCCAAGCATCACATCTGGAGGAAACCTGGCACCATCCCTACAGTGAAGCATGTTGGTGGCAGTATAATGCTGTGTGGATGTTTTTCAGCAGCAGGGACTGGGAGACTAGTCAGGGTTGAGGGAAAGATGAACGGAGCCAAGTACAGAGAGATCCTTAATGAAAACCTTCTCCCGAGTGCTCAAGACCTCAGACTGGGGCGAAGGTTCACCTTCCAACAGGACAACGACCCTAAGCGCAAGACAATGCAGGAGTGGCTTTGGGACAGGTCTCTGAATGTCCTTGAGTGGCCCAGTCAGAGCCCGGACTTGAACCTGATCGAACATCTCTGGAGAGACCTGAAAATAGATGTGCAGCGACACTCCCCATCCAACCTGACAGAGCTTGAGAGGATCTGCAGAGAAGAATGGGAGAAACTCCCCAAATACAGGTGTACCAAGCGTGTAGCCTCCTACCTAAGAAGGGTTGAGGCTGTAATCACTGTCAAAGGTGCTTCAACGAAGTAGTGAGCAAAGGGTCTGAATACTTATCCAAATGTGATAACATTTGTGCAAACATTTTAAAAAATCTGTTTTTGCTTTGTCTTTATGGGGTTTTGTGTGTAGATTCATGAGGGATACAAAAAATATCAATTTTAAAACAAGGCTGTAATGCAACAACATGTGGAAAAAGTCAAGGGGTCTGAATACTTTCAGAATGCACTGTATGTGAGAAACCAGCGTTTGAGGACCATGCTAAATGCTCATGTGCCCAGGGAGACAGCAACCTTACCTTTGTCCAAGGCCAGCTCTGTTTCACTTGACCTCTTGGTTAGCCAGTCCAAGCGGATTATTATTTGTTCAGCTGCAAACTGGGACACTGACTGAGATCACCTTAATTGGCAAAACCTAATGTGCTTATCAGCCAGGCTCAACACCTGGAAAAGGTTGGCTGCTGCCCCCTGGGGGAATAGAGTGTGGAAGTGTAACCTGGATAGTGGGTTTGTCTATATCCTAACACCTTCCCCCCATATCATAACACTTGCAAAGAATCATCAAAGAACCCTTTCTTCGAAAAACTATTCTTAGGATGAAAACGGCTCTTGGTAAAATCCTACCCCTCCGCAAAGAACATTTTTCTAAGAGTGTACTGTGTGTGTGGACTCTGGAGTTAGGCCTCAGCGCCCCTTTCGCGACACCATGCAAACTCCCCTGCTGCACAACAACAGCTGCTATCAAGCTACAGAGATAACCAGCCTCAGGTTTCCTAAGCTTGTTTTGTACCTCCCCTTTTCAACCTGATGAATATCTCTCCCCTGGCACACCACCAAGTCTCCTGACAGAGTTGAGACAAGCTGAGGCATTTAGGCTCAAAGTATAGGTCCAATGATACTCAGTAATGTGAGAAGAGATCTGAGTGAATGTCAGGGTGGTAACAGCTGTGTCACAGGGGATTTTCTTGCCTCGTCACGCTCTACCAACTCCTTGTAGTAGGAGTAGTCCGCGCACCTGCAAGCTGACTTCGGTCGCCAGCTGGATGGTGTTCCCTCCAACAAATTTGTGCGGCTGGCATCTGGGTTAAGCGAGCAGTGTGTCAAGAAGCAGTGCGGCTTGGCAAGGTCATGTTTCGGAGGACGCATGGCTCTTGACCTTTGCCTCTCCCGAGTCCGTAGGGGAGTTGCAGTGATGGGACAAAACTGTAACTTCCAATTGGGGAGAAAAAAAGGGGTAAAAGGTTTCCCCATTTAAAGTAATAAGAAACAACATTTTTCTGTGGGAATTTCAGTACTTCAGCATAACATTTTCTATTATTTTTTTCATTTTTTTTTCATTTTCTTCTTATGGTTCTATTTAAATTCATGTTCTGAGAACATAGAGAAAACTTTCCATAAAAAACACAAGAAAACATTAGTAACAATCAAAGAATGTTCTATGAATGTTATTTAAAAACATTCCTTTCTCAGCATCAACAAAACTCTCTCTATCCTCTGTCTTGTTAAGTTAAGTGTGTTCAGGTGCTTGTTTCCTTTGAAATAGGGTCTGTTTGAATAAATGACTAAAATGAACAGCTTTTAATGAGTAAAAAAACAAACATGACATCCTTGTGGCGCAGTGGACTAAGTCCATGGATAGAAAGCAGAGAGATTCAAATCTCACTGATTCCACACCGCAATAAAAAAAGACATGTGTTTGCATGATTAATGCCGAAGCAAATGAATGTATATCTGTGCTTGGAGTTAAAAACAGTTTACCTAAGCTAGCAGGGTAATTAAACATCTTATTGAAACGTTCTCAGAATGTTATTTACAACCTAGAATTTCCATTCTCAGAATGTTAATCAGACCAACCAGGAAAACTTTCAGGGAACCATAGAAACATTTTCTCAGAACCTCCCTGCGACCAAAAAAAATGTACATTCCCAGAACAGGCTCATTTTTCACCTCTGTTCTTGAACGTTTAGAAAACGTTCAGTTTTAACGGTCACGAAACATATGGCTTCATTCCCAGAACCAATGGGAAACCAAAAACGTATGTTCCTACAACTTCCAAGGAACTAAATGTGCTAGTTAGGTAGGTCCCAGGTTGATGTTTTCTGAAGACAACTGTGTGTCTTGGACTTTAATACCTTCATAAGAACACATCTACTGGTTTTACCACCCAGATATAATCCTCTACCATCTCTTCCCTCGGTGCCCTATTACCCAGGTCCCCTGTGGGCCCTCCAAGGCAACCAACCCAGAGAATTGTAGGCTATAACCATTTGACTACCACAGCACCCATGACCATAAAACCACACAACCATTCCTGTGCCATATCCAAACCGGACACCCATGCAATTATGTTTGAAGACTGTTAATCCACTATTATATTGACTGAATCTTCTGCATTTATCTCATATGACCCACAGCCTGTTGCAGGCCCGCGAGCCCACCTGCCAAGCGTTTGATTGACAGCTGAATAGATCCTGTGTGCACTGAGCCGATGCTCGGAGGGCATCTTGTTTCTCTCGGTCTGCGCGTGCTACGTGATAGCTGGGGTCCTATTCCGTGTCTGAGCGGCCATGCAGCCTCCTCTGCCAAGCAATAAGCGCTGCCCTGAAGCGCGAAGGGGACGAAAGGAAATTACAGGATGCTATCAGCAATTGAGTTCAATTGGGGTTGAATGAACATCATGTAAACCTGAATGGATTTAAACCAAGGAGTGGTTATTTATTTTGCTCCAACATCCTCCAGTTTTCTTCTGGACTTATTCATCCAAAATGCGGAAGATGGTTCCAGTTGTGTGCTTTGCGACGATGTTGCTCCAGGGTAAGTCAGTGGCACTTGTGCTGTAATTTGGACATTTTTAGGAGTTTAGGCTATGGAAATCTAAAGATTATATTTCTATACATGTATGTCTCGTTTTATATACTATTACCTTGCAATTTTTTTCTGACCTAGATCGACATTTTTGCTTTTATAGTTCACAACAAAAAGTATTTTTATAAATCCAAGTGCGCTCATTTTACACATTGGATTGTTCGCAGAGGTGGAAAAAGTATTCAATTGTCATACTTGAGTAAAAGTACAAAGTAAAAGTAAATGCTACACATCAAATTCCTTATATTTAGCAAACCAGACGGTACAATTTCGTTTTATTATAACTTTTTTTGACAGCAATGGGCACACTCCAACACTCAGACATAATTGACAAAGGAAGCATTTATGTTTAGTGAGTCCACCAGATCAGAGGCAGTAGGGAGGACCAGGGACATTCTCCTGATAAATGTGTGATTTTGACCTTTTTCCTTTACTGCTAAGCAATTCAAATTGTAACTAGAACTTTTGGGTGCCAGGGAAAATGTATGGAGTTAAAAGTACATCATTTTCTTTAGGAATGTAGTGAAGTAAAAGTAAAAGTAGTCCAAAATAAATAATATTAAAGTAAAGTACAGATACTCCAAAATCTACTTAAGTAGTACTTTAAAGTATTTTTTTACTTAAGTACTTTACACCACCGATTGTTCGGCATGCCCCTTGGGCACTTCGACCCATGAGTCACACAATCTCCAGACCATACTCTCACCAAACAAGGTCATCCTTTAATTGGTGCTCAGGTGGATTAAATGGGGTAGCTGTGGAGTGGGGCTTGAACCAGCATTCCATGGGGCCAATATCATGCCACCTGTGCCATTAAGGCTTTTGAACCCTCAGAGTCTACACCTATAAAGGGAGACTGCAACAAATAACTTCTATATTCTCCTATCGCAGTGGCTCACTCGGCTCAGGGCCGGTACGCTCAACAGCTGCTCACCGACCTGATGGAGAACTACTCAAACGCCCTGCGGCCGGTGGAGGACACAGACAAAGCCCTGAACGTCACCCTGCAGATCACTCTCTCCCAGATCAAAGACATGGTGAGTCTCAGAGATGACTGACTGTGTCTCGACGATGAGCAGAGCACCACTGGCAATCTATGACTGGCTTCTCTCTCGATGAGGCTTTGACAAAATGTCATCCTTGATCAAATACTTTCAAATATATTGTGGAGAGAGAGATTGTGTACTTTTGATCATAAAGCATTGTGAGAGAAAGGCATAAATTGCCAGTGCTGCTCTGTTCATTGGTAAGACAGTCTAGTCTGCATATAGCATAAAGTCAGTCATCTCTGTGACTCACCTGGTCTTTTACTCAAGCATGAAAGGCATATGCACTGAATCTTTAACATGCACCCGGGCAGGGCAGATCGGTCCGCCAAGATGCCCTCACTGTATTGGTTACCCAGTTGATTGTGTTGGTTCCTCTGTTGATGTGCATGAGAATCAGAAACACCCAGAATTTGCCTTGGTGAGAAGGTGCTGCCAGCAACAGACAATAATTCAACCGAATGCAGACACCAGTCCAGATGGACGTCATACAGAACAGGGACCATAAACCAAAACTCTGGAGCATAGGCTGATTACAGTGGCAATACACCATTTACAGAGGGGATCTATCTACATAAGCAGGGGGAGGGATGTCGCAATGGTGAATAGAGACAGTGTTGTGCGGAGGTGCACATCGTGCAATTGCAATTGAGTGCAGATTAGTATTAGAGGTCACTGATGACAAGGTGCAGTGGTCAGCTAGGAGGTCTGAGAGACGTCAGACCTCCTACTGTACCGGCCTACAGTTACTCAGCCGTCTCCTGTTTCAGTCCAGCGGAGGGTCAACCTCCCCTTCTGCGTGTCTGTGTGTCTGACTAAGTAACTAAGTGCATCTTGTCTGCTGAAGAGAGACGAGACATCTGTCCTACGGCCTTCATCCTCGTCTCTGTGATGATGTCATCCTGCCACTTGGAAACGCACACAGACACATTACGCGTGTGTGACCTGTGTGTTCGTGTGTGTATCCGAGTGTGTGTGTAATGAAGGTTCCTTTACTCTCCTTGGTTCCCTGCTTTGGTTAAGCAGTGCATCAGGTTCTGGCATTGATACTTCCTAAACTGGGTCTGGATTTCACTGTGTCTGACAGCTAGTCTGAGACTTTAGTGGGTTATTGAGTGACAGAGAGAGAGAGAGAGAGAGCGAGGAAGAGTGAGAGAAATAGAGAGAGCGAGGAAGAGTGAGAGAAATATATATATATATATATATATATATATATATATATATATATAGAGAGAGAGAGAGAGAGAGAGAGGGAGGGGAGAGAGAGATACACATGTACAGTAGCATATTGCCCTTACCTGTGTGTGTGTCCACATGCCTTGTTACTGTGCCTATGTTTATTACTGTGTCTATGTATGCAGGATGAGAGGAACCAGGTATTGATAGCGTACCTGTGGATCCGTCAGACGTGGCACGATGCCTACCTGAGGTGGAACAAGGAGGACTACGATGGCCTGGAGGTCATACGGATCCCCAGCAGCCTGGTGTGGAGGCCTGACCTCGTCCTCTATAACAAGTACGCCCGTACGTCACACAGATATATACAGCCACTGTACCATGATATCGGAATGACTTATTCTATCTAGAAACAACCTCCCTTATTCACAATAATTATTGGTCTATGAATTGGTCATGTATTAATGCAAAGTATATATATATATATATATATATTGAGGAAGATGGTCCCATATACAGTAGAAGGATGTTATACTAAAGTAATGACATGGTAATGCGGCAGGTGGCCTAGTGGTTGAGCGCGTTGGACCTGTAACCGAAAGGTGTCTGGTTTGAATCACCGAGCTGACTAGGTGAACGATCTGTCGATGTGCACTTGAAAAAGCCACTTAACCCTAATTGCTCCTGTAAATCACTGACTAAAATGTCATGTTGTGTTATTACAGTGTACAGGTACTAGTTTCTCCGTTCTTTCTCAGGGCGGATGATGACTTCTCAGGGCCGCTAGACACGAACGTGGTGCTGCGCTATAATGGGGAGATTACATGGGATGCTCCGGCCATCACCAAGAGCTCCTGTGTGGTGGACGTGTCCTACTTCCCCTTCGACAGCCAGGAGTGCAACCTCACCTTCGGCTCCTGGACATACAACGGCAACCAGGTATACAGGATGGGCATACATCCACAGATGATATATATATATTTTATTTTTATTTTTTATTGAACCTTTATTTAACTAGGCAAGTCATTTAAGAACAAATTCTTATTTACAATGACGGCCTACACCGGCCAAACCCGGACGGCGCTGGGCCAATTGTGCACCGCCCTTGTCCTATTGCTTCAGACTGCCCTGCCGCAGACAGGCAAACACACACATTCCTCGGTGTGTGGTGATATCATTCTACCATTATCGATGCAGACAAACTCATTGTGTGTGTGTGTGTGCACATTACACACGTCCTGCTAAAACACTGCTATTACGGTCCCATTATATTTCACCCTCTATTCCTATGTCTCTTCCCAGGTTGACATCGCCATGGGCATGGACAGCGGGGACCTGTCTGATTTCGTGGAGAACGTTGAATGGGAATGCCACGGCATGCCGGCCACCAAGAACGTCATTATGTACGGCTGCTGCTCCGACCCCTACCCTGACATCACCTACACCGTCCTGCTCCAGCGCCGCTCCTCCTTCTACATCTTTAACCTTCTCCTGCCTTGCTTCCTCATCTCCTTCCTGGCTCCGCTGGGCTTCTACCTGCCGGCTGACTCTGGGGAGAAGGTGTCCCTGGGGGTCACTGTGCTGCTGGCCCTGACTGTCTTCCAGCTCATGGTGGCCGAGAGTATGCCGCCGTCTGAGAGTGTGCCGCTTATTGGTGAGCGTGTACGCATCCCCCCCCCCGCGTCTCTTAGTCTTTCTCTAACTCTCTCACCCGCACACGCACGGCAAATCTCATACACACGTTACGTCTCATACACGCATGCATCTTATACGCACATGCTGTACATGTGCATGAACTCATTTTTCCCTCTCCTGTATGTCACAGGAAAGTACTACATCGCTACCATGACGATGATCACAGCCTCCACGGCTCTCACCATCTTCATCATGAACATCCACTTCTGTGGGGCCGAGGCCAAACCCGTCCCCCACTGGGCCAAAGTCCTCATCATCGACTACATGTCTAAGATCTTCTTTGTCTACGAGGTGGGAGAGAACTGTGCCACTGCCACCTCTTCCTCCTCCTCCTCCTCTTCCTCATCACATTTTGGCCAGGACGATGTCCACCAACCCAACTTCAGCCCCCACCGCCAGGCCAATGGGAAGCCGGGGGGCAACAGCGGGCGAGAGAACCAGTACCGCCACAAACACCCCAGACCCCAGACTCCTGGACCTCAACGTCACCCCAAGCCCCGACACCAACACCACATCACCAGAGACGAGAAGAACCATCTCTCCAGCTCCAAATACGAGGGCTTTGAGTCCAACAGGAACCTCCCCCTGGGGGACTGCTGCAAGGAGGCTCCGCCCTGCTGTCCGGAGGATGAAAAGACAGCCGTGGTCGCTGCTGCGGTGGCCTCAGTAACCTTTGGCCCCTGTGTGTTCTGTAGTCACGGCAGCAGCTTACCCGGGGTGGACTCCAAGCTGGTGCGGAACGTGGAGTACATTGCCAACTGCTTCCGGGAGCAGAGGGCCACCTGCGCCAAGGGGGCGGAGTGGAAGAGGGTTGCCAAGGTGATGGACAGGTTCTTCATGTGGATCTTTTTCATTATGGTCTTCCTCATGAGCATTCTGATCATCGGCAAGGCACCATGACAATGCTGGCCACCCACGTGTTGTTATTGGAGACTGTTCTGCGCACGGTTTCCCAAAAGCATATTAAGGCTAAGTTCTTTGTTAGAACCATATGATCCTATGGTTCTAAGATAAACTATGGTTCTAAGATAAACTTAGCCTGGTGCTTTTGGGAAACCAGGCCCTGTTCTTTTGTTCATCAAGAAAGCATTTTCATGTATATTATGTGTGTAATATGTCTTACTGATGAAACTGAAGAAGGTGCAAAGAGAGATGGCTATTTTGATAGATATCTATGTTATTTCCTCATTTCTGTTAACCTTATTGGAGTTTTAACATTTCGACAAATACATTGAACTGCATTGTGAGGAAAAACTATATTGCACTCATGATCAATGTCCGGATTATCATAAGCACGATCAGTTACTGAAGTTTGTCAATTCATTTCACTCTTTCTTTTCATCTCTGTGCAGAAAATACGTTATATTAAAAAAAACAAGTAAACTCAAATATCACTACAAGTGTATACTATACTGTGTGTGAATGAACAGCACACTCCATACACCCTCCCCATACTAATATCACCACATGTCCCCACTAAATAACAACATTAGAACTATCACATATCACTCACCAGTCTGAAATCAGACTCCAGGGGCTTCAGCGACAAATGACCCGCTCCGGATCCACACGGCCGGAATCATTTTTCACTTCAAAATCATGCAGTGAATAGTTAATGACTGCTTTGTTTCCAAACAGGCACTGTAAAGATGTAAGGTAATATGGAACATAAATTATGCAACACATCCAGGTGTGTGTGTGTGTGTGTATACTGTATGTTAGTGTGTGTTGGCAGGAAGTGGTTGGGGGGGGGGGGGTTACTTTGGACTCGTCTGCACACCTCATAGAAGTAGTCAACCACTCAAAGGACAAAGTATTTGACCAGAGTTCCTCCCTTATTTGTCCCTATGGATCCTTGTACAGTTTAGAGTTTTTATTTGCAGAATTGTCGCTACTACCTTGTTTGTCCAGCAGAGGGCAGACATGTCTCACCAATTATCCTCTTGAACGGCACAGAAAATAGGAGACAGTGAATTTGAAATCAGATGTCATTACAACAGCCACCTTTAATACTTTACACATCCATAATAAAAAGCGAATGTTGATTGTAAAATAAAGATATGATCATTACATTTCATTTTGAGTGAATATAGAGTGGAGGATTATGGATGCATAACCAACCAGTATCATAACTGATACTAAACCTGTCTCTTGAACCTATCCTCTGACATTAATGAGAACCTGAGTTCACTCAGACAAGGAAGCCTGAGCAGTCATCATCCTCTTCAGGGAAGTGATTGTCATGCTGAGTCTGAGAGTGAAATCTCTCACATTTGCATACTGGGGAAGCCTGTCTCTGGTCCTATTAGTGTACGGTGAGCCACGGGGCCCGATGCATGCTATGATCACCCCAGGAGACAGTGAGAAGTGGGAAACATGTAATTTGCACAGACAGGAGCGCGGCTTGGGAGAGACTGCTGGGGAAATTGCCAGGGTCTTTTTTATTTCACTTAAAGAAGGCTGGGGGAGCCTATCACCACCTGTCTGCATGCTGCACAGGAGGATGGATCATCATGATATGGACTGTCTCATGCTTCATGACGTGATTGTTCATTATTGTACGGTTAAGGACCTGAAGTTATAAAGTGGCATTCTGATGACTAATTAATGACTCGTCATCATTTAGCATTGTAATAAACATTAGTGATGCGCTGGTTGACTGAATCAAAATAAAACAAGGCATAAAAAAAATCCATAAATGTGTAATTCATATCTATCGGCTAAATTGATATTTTTCTTTCATATTCTTTTTTTCCTGGCGTTAGTGCGTAGCCTAAGCTTCAGGGCCTAACTGTAGCGCGCCAAATACACACCAATTGCCAAATGCTTTTGGGATCTTTGGAAGACAACGTCAACGTTAACGTTAAAGTTGTAAAAGAGGATGATAGCAGTGCCTGCTATGTTATGCGTGATGATTGTGAGGTGCTATGCAGTCTACTGTTCCGATGGGTTAATTGAATAATAGTCTGAAATCTGGACACTGACTGTAATCTATAACATCTCACATAGGTACTATAATATTAACTCCTGCATTTCTTCTGGTAAAAAAACAAATGTCAATTTTGACTGAGGAGTATTTTTCTCCCGTCATACGGGAGTAATAAAGGACTACTTCACTAATTTTGTGGTATTTTTCTGTTGTTGATATATATAAATATATATACAGTGGGGCAAAAAAGTATTTAGTCAGCCACCAATTGTGCAAGTTCTCCCACTTAAAAAAGATGAGAGAGGCCTGTAATTTTAATCATAGGTACACTTCAACTATGACAGACAAAATGAGAAAAAAAATCCAGAAAATCACATTGTAGGACTTTTAATGAATTTATTTGCAAATTATGGTGGAAAATAAGTATTTGGTCACCTTAACATCAGCAGGTGTCAGGTATGTGCGTACTGGTATCGAAGTCAGGTGCAGGAGAGCAGAGATTTGTGAACAGGCGCACACTTTATTGAGGCAAAAGTGCAAAACGCGCAAAACAGTCACAAGAATTATGTTTAACAATAAACATCTTTGTGAAATACCACGGGAAAAAAACATATCAGTCTGGCGTGTCAACAACAAACACGTAACACAAACAATCTTACACAAAGAGATGATGGGGAACAGAGGAATAAATACATGTAGATTGATTGGGGAATGAAAACCAGGTGTGCAGGGAACAAGACAAAACAAATGGATACATGAAAAATGGAGCGGCGATAGCTTGAAAGCCGGTGATGTCGACCGCCGAACGCCGCCCGAACAAGTCAGAGGAGCCAACTTCGGCAGAAGTCGTGACAAATGTTACATAGGATGCCACCTTTCCAACAAGTCAGTTCAACAAATTTCTGCCCTGCTAGAGCAGGCCCGGTCAACTATAGAGCTGTATTTTATTCAATTTATTTTTGAAATTATATAGATTATATTGGATATTTATACAATTGCACAGAGAAAGAGATTTTGTTTAACAAGTAATATACAAACATTTTTAAGGAACAGATCAAAATTCCTTTCAAAACCTCACCTTGTGAGGATAATGGCACTGAGCCTTCAAAATATATATATATTTTAGGAGGGAGAACACATTGGGTGGGATCTTAGACCATTCAAAGATACAGAATCCTCCCGATCCTTGATATCCTTCATCTGCGCTTATGCACAGCCCTCTTCAATTCAAACCACAGGTTTTCAATGGGTTTCAAGTTCGGAGACTGAGATGGCCACTGCAAAATCTTGATTTTGATGTGTGCTTGGGGTTATTGTTTTGCTGGAAGATCCACTTGCGGTCAAGTTTCAACCTCCTGGCAGAGGCAACTAGGTTTTTGGCAAAAAATATACTGGTACTGGGTAAAGTTCATGATGCTGTTGACCTTAACAAGGGCCCCAGGACCAGTGGAATCAAAATAGCCCCATAACATCAAAGAATTACCACCATATTTTACAGTAAGTTTGGGTTTCTTTTCTTCTCATGCATTCTCATTTCTACGCCAAACCCACCACTGATGTGCGTAGTCAAAGAGCTCGATTTTCATGTCAACCAACAAATGTAAACACCTGGAGATGGCTAAATGGCATTGGCACTTGGATTGGAACTGGTGCTTGGGTCAGATGACATTAAAATAGAGCTCTTTGGCCACGCACACCAATGGTGGGTTTGGCTGATGGCTTTTTTCAAATCCAATGAGTTTTCCATGTAGATTCCACTTCACAATACATTGGCAAATTATGTTGAATCAACAGTGATTCAACCAGTTTGTGCCGAGTGGGATATAATACAATTAGTACAAAGAATGACGTTTTAGTATGTAGTAAGCAAGAGATCATTCGGGTACAGCCTCTGTAATGATTGATTTGTAAAAATCAAATCGAACATGAATTTAAAAGCTCATTTAAAGTTTGATTTGATTTAGTCCTACTCTTTTTCTTTTTTTGGTTGAGATGGAGACGTGAATCCAACATATGAATTATTAATTTGTAAACAAACTGGAATTAAAGCCAAACTAAATCAGTGGCACAGAGGGAACTGTCCAAGCAGAAGATACAGTGCACATCTCATTCAAATGTTGATATTTGGTTGCATTGGCAAACACGATCCAATATTACAAAATAGCATTACATTTGAAATCAACCAGAGGTAGAAACCCTAGGTTAATATACAGAATATTGTCTATTTTTAGTTGAATCCTGGGTTGAATTGAAACAATAGCTGTTGATGACTTTGCGTTGTAAAAAGGTTTGTATTTGGTTGCTTTTAACAACAATTCAATATCACTTTTGAAATACAGTAAAGAGCCGAAAGTTAAGGCTATCTTACTAACTCATGTAACGTTCAACCTTAAAATGAGGCTACAGTAGCTATACATGTCTTCTTATGTAATCATGTAAAGCGTCTATGTTCAAGTTGGCATGCATAGGTCATCGCAGGGTCTGTGGCGATCTTCACAATCGCTGTAATAATTTGCATAGAATCTCGAACGGCATTGACCACTTGCGCTTTGTACTTTTAATGTCATCTCAACTGAAATCCAGGTCATTTGGTTCTGCTATTAGATGAAGCACAGTGATAACATATTCATCTTTTGAATCAAATAAATCTATTTACATTTAAAATGATCTGTGCTTTTAAATGGTCGAAAGCGCAGTGATAGACATTTGGGTGTCAACCACACTGTTTTGGAAAACCTTCCTGGTCTTTGTAGTTGAATCTGTGCATGAAATTCACTACTTCACTGAGAGACCTTACAGATAATTATATGTACAGAAATGAGGTAAACATTCAAAAATCATATGAACCACTATTACTGTCCATGCAACTTATTATGTGACATGTTAAGCACATTTTTACTCCTGAAAGTATATAGGACTGCCATAACAAGTGGGTTGAATACTTATTTGATTTGATTTCAGCTTAAATGTTTTATTAATCTGTAAAAAAAGTCTAAAAACAAAATGGGAGGGGAGGTGATGACATGTTGAAGTTGACAAGCCATCACAGGTTTTGTGGAGCTTGTGATGAGGATATGCTGAAATGAAACTCCTTCATTTGGGAATAACGTTAAAGACTGAGCCAACAACACAACTGTTAACAATGGATTGACCCCATCGTCACTCACATGGCCACCTTCGTTTTTTTGGTGATCTGAGGGAGAACTGCACATTTTTTTCAAACACCCTCACGAGCACAGGGAAGAGAATACTTATCTGTGGCCCTCTCCCGTGCTACTGAAGGGGTTCGGAACATTTCAGACGTTTCTTTACCCTGAACGAGCACCTGAATAAACTTTGCAATGACAGGAATGCCCCTTTTTGTGACAACTTTGATTTGCTGTGGGAGCAACAAGCACCTTTTAAAAGAGACGGGATTCACCCTAACCGCAGTGGTTCCGGGATTATTTCCAGCAACATCGCAAACTGTTTTAGAGACTGACAGACGTGGTCTGGTCGTGCTCCAGTCCTCCCTGTCAGAATGAGCAACAGATGATTTGGAAAGCATATCAACTCCTGTAGAAATGGCACTATGATTATTCATCTCGGCCTTCACGTGAGTTTATACATACTGTTATCTCCTACCATTCTGATAGATTCGAGACTGTCAGAAAACGTGGTTATAATGTTAATAATTTGGTTGTTTTTCCTTTGGCTACCTGGAGGCAGACACCCCAGAGGCAGAGTGGCCCACACTCATTGAATATGGCGCTTTGAAATGTTAGAGCAATCACAAGTAAAACATTTCTCGGGAATGACTTCATGACTGAGCGCATAGTTAATCGCATGTTTCTCACTGAAACATGGCTGTCATCAGACTGTAGTGCCGCTCTTATTGAAGCCTCTCCTCGGACTACAGCTTTTCATACTCTGAACTATTGTCTATTGTCCTTGAGAACTAAGATAAAATCATTGTGTTGGGCGATTTTAATATTCATGTTGACAAAGAGACTGGCTCCAAGGTCATTGAATTTATTAATCTTTTGAGCTCTATGGACTTTATATCTCTATGGACTCTATATCCAACATGTTACTATGCACACCCATAACCGCGGCCATACTCTGGACCTGGTTATTACCAAGGGGCTTTCTACTAGGCCCACCCATAACCGCGGCCATACTCTGGACCTGGTTATTACCAAGGGGGCTATGAACAAATCCTCTATTGTTGATGTAGCTTTATCTAATCATCACTGTGTATTTTTTTATTACATTGTTGCCCATAGCACATGGTAATACTGAATGCATTATTGAGAAACACTATCTTACTTCTGAAGTTGATGCAAATTGTATTGAATGTATGAACAATACTCCACCACCTATTCTGGTGGAGTACAAAACACAAATCCCCCATGTCACACCCTGACCTAACCAAAATAATAAAGAAAACAAAGATAATTAAGGCCAGGGCGTGACAGTATTAAATAAAAAATATTCCTCATCAATCTACACACGATACCGCATAATGACAAAGAGAAAAATGTTTTCAAAAAATGTTTTCAAATGTAAAAAAACCTAAAACAGAAAGAACTTATTTACATAACTATTCCGACCCTTTGCTATGAGGCTCGAAATTGAGCTCAGCTGTTTCCATTTATCATCAAAAAGTGAAAGGGTCTGAATACTTTCCGAATGCACTATATAACAAGGCAATTAGAAATTCCAGAAGGGCTAATTTTTCTAACTTCATCACTATTAATCAGAATATTTAGAGAGCGCTCTTCTCGACCATTGATGGCCTGATAAGCCCTACCCCTGATAAGCCCTACCCCTGATAAGCCCTACCCCTGATAAGCCCTACCCCTGATAATCCCTACCCCTGATAAGCCCTACCCCTGATAAGCCCTACCCCTGATAAGCCCTACCCCTGATAAGCCCTACCCCTGATAAGCCCTACCCCTGATAAGCCCTACCCCTGCAAACCTATGGGAACTTTGCTCCACATCTAAATGTGAGGAGTTTACAGCACATTTCAGAGATAAGACAACCAACAATAGGCTCGGTATGAGTCAAGCAAGACCTGATGAGAAGTTTGACATGTGCCCTTTAGATAAAGTGGTAAATGATCTTCGAGCCAACACAGATGCCAAACAGCTCTCTGTCCTTAGATTAAAGTGTTGCATTCAACACTGTTGACCATGATGTCCTTCTAGACAGGTGGGTTGGCCTCTCCAGTGCAGTTCTAAATTGTTTTAGGACTTATTTAACCGGTCGAGAGTTTTTTGTCACCCTTGGTGAACATAACTCAGAGACAATACATATCACGTGGCATTCCAAAAGGTTCGATTTTGGGTCCGGTACTGTTCAGTTTATATATGTTACCCCTTGGCAGCACTATCAGAAAGCACGGCTACGCAGACGATACACAACTTCACATTTCTATGTCACCAGAGGATTTTAGCTCCATGGATAAATTATTAGACTGCATTAGTGATTTTAACACAACTTCCTTCAGCTAAACTAAGACAAGACCGTGGAAATTGTTGGAACAAAAGCACAGTGAGAAAATCTAGCCGCACATTTTTAGCAAAAAAGACAAAACACCAGGTAAAAAACCTAGATGTTATTTTAGATTCTGAACTAAATTTCGAATCACACATTAGGAATGTGACCAAAATAGCTTTTTACAACTTGAGTTTTTCTCTCAGGCTGTTTCTCTCTCAGGCTGATACAGAGAGACTCATCCATGTTTTTATTACAAGCAGGCCTGACTACTATAATGCTCTCATGGATGGTCTACCCAAGAAAGTCATTGGTCAACTACAAAACATACAGAATGCTGCAGCGGGGGAACTGACCAATTTTTTACACCAATTTTAAGGTCTCTGCACTGGCTGCCTGTGAGTTTTTATAATTCATTTTAAGATTATTCTATTGGTTTGTCAATAAATAGATGTTCTTGTGCACCCCAATACATATCAGATATGCTTTAAGTTATGTACCCAGAAGGTCCCTCAGGTCCTCAGGTACTGGCCTTTTAACTATTCCAAAGCCTAGGACTAAGAGGCATGGAGAGGCAGCCTTTAGTTATTATGCCCCCTCCCTCTGGAATAGCCTGGAAGAGAACCTGGAGGGGGGGGGGGGGACGACTGTGGACATGTTTAATAGATCTCTTAAATCACATCTTTTTAGCTTTGCTTTTCCTTAGTGTGCTTTTTAGTTGCTCAGTTTGTGTCATTATTTAGTTATTTGTCTTATGTTTTATGATTTATGATTATGATTTAACTGTTTTATGCATTAGGCCTAATAGTGCAGTGATTCGTCAAATTTGGAAGCCTTTGCATAATAGCTGGGAAATTGTTGATTTTGCAACAACAAAAAATAGGATCGCAGAATCGCAAAATCCTGGATGGACTGGCAAATGCATCCCAGAACATTTTCACACGCAAATAACCATTGGTTTATTTTCACATGATACATCTGTCCTTCTCAAGTTCTAGACTCAAAGGCAGAATGAGAGTTCATCAGAGCGGTCAGCACGCAGTCTCTTTCAACAAGATGGCAAATTCAGCACTCTTCATAGTGTGCGACTTTCTTTCTTTTTATACATCTGTTAGTCAGCACCTCTACAAACGTTTTTGGATTTGCATTAGCTCATGCTTTTTAATAGGAAAGATGCACCATCAGAATGCAATTTAGTGAGGGCCCAAAACAATGACAAATTTATTGTGAAACACCATAATTCCATTACTGCAGACGTATTTTGGACCTTTTCTGAAATTATAATGCAACAATGTTCCAGGAAGCTACTTTAAAAATGGGAGTTTTAGCAAGGGTAGCTTTATAATGTATAAATGTTATGTTATCAAAAAGCTGTATACAAGAAACGTATTCCAGACCGGTCTGCAAATTTTTTAGTTTTTATGGCTTTTCAAGTAATGCTGTATACAGTAAATAGTGTTCCAAATAATAATAATATCTATAAAAAAGTCTGAAATATGTTCAAGATTTAAAATGTGACCAGTGAAGCAATTATTAGGATTATTAGTCATGTGTCCCCCAAAGAGGATCTATTATATTGCGAAGATAGTCCACTAAGCACTAACAACGGAAATATCCCGAACAGAAATATAAACACAACATGCAACAATTCCAAAGATTTTACTGAGTTGCAGTTCATATAAGGAAATAAGTCAATTGAAATAAATTAATTAATTTGGTCCTAATCTATGGATTTCCCCTGACTGGGCAGGGGCCTTAGAGGGCATAGGCCCACCCACTTGGCAGCCAGGCCCACCCACTTGGGAGCCATGCCCAGTCAATCAGAATGAGTTTTTCCCTTTATTACAGACAGGAATACTCCTCAGCACCCTCCTCCAAACCTCCTCAGACGATCCCGTAGGTGAAGAAGCCGGATGTGGAGGTCCTGGCCTGGTGTGGTTACGCAAAGTCTGCTGTTGTGAGGCCGGTTGAATGTACTGCCAAATTCTCTAAAACGACGTTGGAGGCGGCTTATGGTAGAGAAATTAACATAAAACTATCTGGTAACAGCTCTGGTGGACATTCTTGCAGTCAGTATGCCAATTGCACGCTCCCTCAAAACTTGATACATCTGTGGCATTGTGTTGTGTGACAAAACTGCACATTTTAAAGTGGCCTTTTATTGTACAAAGCAAAAGGTGCATCTGTGTAATGATCATGCTGTTTAATCACCTTCTTGATATGCCACACCTGCCAGGTGGATGGATTATCTTGGCAAAGGAGAAATGCTCACTAACAGGAATGTAAACAAATGTGTGCTCAAAATGTGAGTGACACTTTACAAACGTTGCATTTACGTTTTTGCTCATTCTAGCCCATGAGA
Organism: Oncorhynchus kisutch; assembly: GCF_002021735.2. NCBI lineage: Eukaryota > Metazoa > Chordata > Actinopteri > Salmoniformes > Salmonidae > Oncorhynchus > Oncorhynchus kisutch. The sequence continues at coordinate 32,872,177 of NC_034192.2, read as the reverse complement.
GGGCAGATACGCACAGCTTACAAACAATTTATTTCTCAAAGTTTCCAGAATGCCACGTGCGTCAACTTACATCAATACATTTCTAACAACATAATAATTACGAAACTTATATTAGATCAAATAAGCCTTAAGTAGTAAATTAGTATTCACATTTTTTTCTTACCAAATTAAACACTGTCATATACACCTCCATAAAAAATACCCACTTTGTCTTCTTATTGCTGTATTCTCGCGCCGACAGATTTTGGGCGTAGTTAGTCCTCTTGCTTTGCCCCTTCCTCTCTGGCGTAGCGTAGTTTCGGGGATGCCTAGGCTGATGAAGGAGACTGGGTGCCACCTATTACCACTGCCAGGTTTTGGGTCCGGGATGGAGGCCATGGGGGAAAGCAATGAAATGCCAGAAAAGGGGATTAGAGTAGAGAGATAGTATGCTATGCTATGGCAAATTTGATAAAAAATTCAAGTCGTGTCTGTGTTACTGAAATGTAGGTATTCTTATCTGTCAAATTGAACGTAGTGGGATACTATATGCATAAATCTTGGATTCCAGGAAATTAGCATATAGTTACCATGGTGATGGAAGCTCGCTGATCCAAGGAGTTCCACAATAATACTGCTAGCTACTTGAGGAAGTTTTCTGCTTACTTCTAGCAAGCTAGTTAGCTTTTAAATTTTCTAGTAGATCTACCGTGTCTCACTTTTGAGAGTGAAACGACTTTCTTTCCAGCATTTTTTTATTGCCAAGTTAAAGAACATCTCCAGGAGTCCGCCCATCGCGAAAAGAAGACAGCCAGATTGTAGGTGCTCAGGTTAGGTCTCGCTGATGTTGTAGCCCAAACATCTGCTTCGACATAAGGAAATATGACTGTGCTTGCTCCTGGTTAATGGATACCTGAGACAGAAAAGTTCTGAAAACGTCTCCCACTCTGAAGGTAAAGACCGCAACCACTATACCGTGCGTTTACTATTCAAGAAAATTGTACTGTATGTAGCCTACCATTTGTCTCTAATTGTTGTTAACACATCTCAGCAGCAGCGTTGCAATTGTACAATTAGAAGCCTGTCTTTTTTTGTCATTATTGTCTCTGTGTCATAAGTAGTAGTCCTGGTGGGTTATTATTATACTTTTATAAAAACTTTTTTTTACATAATTTTGTATATCATTTCTTGGCTTGAACCCTTAACTCACAGCTACAGTGTGTCTCCAGTGTACAGTATGTGGGTGTTTTTGTCTTTTCAGGGCCTGAGTGGAGGGACAGGAGTTGGGTCGTGTTCTTGAGGTGAGCCTTGGTAGACCAGGCAACCATAAGAAGATGGTGAAAAAAAACACAGGACACTCACGACGGTCGTCCATATCCAAGACAGCTGGTGGCTCCCAGATATCCAGCCTCAAAGACCTGAGCCTGCTGGATGGATCTGGCCTTGGGCAGGAGGAGACCCCAGAGCTGCCTCCAGAACCCCCCACACCTGACGAGAGCCACTTGGGCTTCCCAGACCCTGTCTATCTCCTGGCGGCAGTCATCTTTCAGAACACTCACCTGGAGAAGCCTGCTGCCCACCGATTAGTCAGTTATGGCAAGCGGGCGGGGCTGCCCCTGCCTGAGGCCAAGGATGAGGCGTACCAACGCAGCTCGTATGAGCTGGCCTTCAACACACTCAAATGTAAGTGAACAGCAGAGAGGACTGTAGGCTATGGGGAAATGTATGCTTAGAAAGGTTTTCTATCCTTCCTCCTTCATTCTATATTTTCCTCCTTAATTGACTGCAGTATGTACGTATGTATGATGGGTCCCCACTCCGCTGCATATGATTGGACGTGGTTATCTTGAGCCACGCATACAAGAGAAAAGCAACGAAAGCAAACAAACGGCCATTTGAAAATGAGAATGAATAGTGTTAGGGACATTAATTGACAGGTGGAATTGAATCCTGATAGATTGATGGAGGGAAAAGTGCAGGAGAAAATCACTTTGAATGGCCATGGGGAATTCAGTGGGATGTTACACATATATATATATATATATATATATATATATATATATATATATATATATATATGTATATATATATATCTGTGAAACTAAGGACGGGGGTGCAGGTCTGCGGCTGCCAAACACACAGGGCGTGTAAACACCATGGCGTTAAGGGAGGGCAAGGTTAGAGGACTGTCAGTGCAGCCCAGGAGATGGAATCGATTTCTCCTGCTCTACCCATGTGAGAGGGGCTTTCATCTCTCTAGATTAGGCTTGCTTGTTGAGGTCCGGGTTTGCATATCAGAATAACTCGAGCTCCATTGCTTCCCTGCTGCAACTGTAAAAGTGGTTGTGAGAGCAGGAGTTACGTTTCCTGGCTACCCCAGACTCCTTGCTCCGGCCAAACGTTACGCCACACCCACAGACGTTAGTTTCTTCTCTGCAGTGAGTCTGGATCTGAGTACCTTCCCGACCCTTCACCGAGTGCGAATAACATTCAGGGCCATCTGATTGGTCCAGAAACCAATGGGTTGGGCCAGAGCCAGAACACACGTGGTTAAAACGGCAGTTTGAAAATGTGTCATTGGCTTTGATACTCTGATTGGTTAGAGATGATCCTATCCCTCATGACTTTGTTTTGTACAGTGCCCCTCGTGCCCCTCATCACCACAAACAACTTCAATGATGGCAGTCTCAGACTAAAGTCCACTACATGAGTATGTGGACACCTGTTCATCGAACATCTCATTCCAAAGTCATGGGCGTTAATATGGAGTTGTTCCCTCCTTTGCTGCTATAACAGCCTCCACTCTTCTGGGAAAGCTTTCCACTAGATGTTGGAACATTGCTGCGGGAACTTGCTTCCATTCAGCCACAAGAACATTCGTGAGGTTAGGCACTGATGTTGGGCGATTTGGCCTGGCTCACAGTCAGCGTTCCAATTCATCCCAAAGGTGTTTGATGGGGTTGAGGTCAGGGCTCTGTGCAGGCCAGTGAAGTTCTTCCACACCGATTCCGACAAACCATTTCTGTATGGACCTTGCTTTGTGCACAGGGGCATTGTCATGCTAAAAGAGGAAATGGCCTTTCCCAAACTATTGCCACAAAGTTGGAAGCACAGAATCGTCTAGAATGTCATTGTACGCTGTAGCGTTAAGATTTCCCTTCACTGGAACTAAGGGGCCTAGCCCGAACCATGAAAAACAGCCCCAGAACATTATTTTCCTCCACCAAACTTTACAGTTGGCACTATGCATTCGGGCAGGTAGTGTTCTCCTGGCATCCGTCAAACCCAGATTCATCTGTCGGACTGCCAGATGGTGAAGCATGATTCATCACTCCAGAGAACCTGTTTCCACTGCTCCAGAGTCCAATGGTGGCGAGCTTTACACCACTCCAGCCGATGCTTGGCATTGCTCATTTTGACTTAGGCTTGTGTGCGGCTGCTCGGCCATGGAAACCCATTTCACGTTTCTTCCAGAGGCAGTTTGGAACTCGGTAGTCTTGCTTTCAGAACTCGGCGGTCCCGTTCCGTGAGCTTGTGTGGCCTACCAATTCACGGCTGAGCCGGTGTAGCTCCTAGACGTTTCCACTTCACAATAACAGCACCAGGGCAGCTCTAGCAGGGCAGAAAATAGCCGAACTGACTCGTTGAAAAGTTGGCATCCTATGATGGTGCCACATTCTAATGCCAATGTTTGTCTATGGAGATTGCATGGCTGGGTGCTCGATTTTATATACCAGTCAGCAACGGGTGTGGCTGAAATAGCCAAATCCACTCATTTCAATGGGTGTCCACATACTTCTGTATACATATAGTGTATTTGGCGAACTACAGAACATTTGAAGAATTTAGTATGAGTCGTCAGGCTAGAAGGTCAAAGGTCATACAACAAAATAGGGCACGCCGTGTTGGATGGAAGAGGTCTGAGATCCTATCTTAACTCTATATTTAGTGTAGTATCGCTTGCCTTTATTCATTTCTATGGCTTGGAGTCCTTAATTCCAGAGGAAAAAATAGATAAGTCGATTTTTTTCTCTCTCATTTCAATCCCATTTTTTGTTTAATAAGTGGTATGTTATCAGTTCCACCTAATTCTGATTCTCTCCGTCTTACCTACTCTCATATCCCTGGAATGAGTTCATTTGGAGAGCACCAGATGGGATAATGTTCTGGAAAAAAAAATGTACAGCAAATGAACGAGGTATTGACTAGCAGAGGCTGACGTTGGGTAGGTCCGTACAATAATAACCTCAGATGAGTCAAATTTTTCTCCCCCCTAATTTTAGTCGTTTACAATTTGGATGTGGCTCACTGTTTATAATGGGACGTAAATACAATGTCTGCGGCAGAATTCATTTGCAAAATAAGGACATTTTCTGGCTGGTCGATAGAATGTCCGTCGTTATTACAAAAGACAAAAGGAGGCGGATCACTACATTGTAATTGTGCCTGAACTGCGTCAATGCTGTCCTATTGTAGCCAAGATTGCTTGGTGTGGTGAAGATGTACACAGCCTATTTGTCTGGCACATCAGATTCGGTCACGTTTGTTGCGTGTAAAAAAAAAAAAGCTAACCAATGAAACGACACAGCTGAGAAAGAGGCCTTAATCTCCCCCCACTGTCCTCCGATGAGCGGGATGACTTCAGGTTGCAGAGATCGATATATACAACACACTAGATGCATCTTACACGTACAGCCTGGGAATGACAATGATCCAACATTGAGCTGAGGTCAGTTGTTAACTTAAAAAAAAAAAAAAAGCTTAGGTAGCGAAAACCCGGCGAGCAAAATGCCAATGAGCCCTTGTATTGATCATGTGATTCTAACTCTTATCCATTCGAATCAAAAGTAGCCCTAAACCCCGTAACGACACACAGAGGACAAAGTGTTCCCGTAATGTAGTCATTATTACAGTAATGTAGACTTGTGTGTTGGACAGTGATTTCTGACGACGTCAGCCCACTCATTCACACAAAAGAACTGAATCGAGCATAGAGGAGACCGATGGGCTGATGTTCATTGGATGGAGGTGGTTTAGTTTAGAGGAGGCCTGGTGGTAGTGTGTGTTGCTGCAGTGTACGAGAGGACCCACTGTGAACCTCTTAAGTGTGAAACCAAAGGGAAATTATTACCATGGTATCTAGGAATATCAAGATTGCAGTGATCTATTTCTGTGTCGTTCCCCCTCCTCCCTCATTCTAGTTCTCTCTTTTCCTCCCCTCTTATTCTATTTCCCCCTCTCTCTTTCTGGCTCCGTCCCACCACTCTTTTCCTCCTTCTCTTTGTTTCCTCTATTCTTCACTAGCGCCCCAGTCATCACCTTGAATCTTGGAGGGTTGATCACATCTCTTCATGTCCCTGGTCTCAGACATCATTTGCTCAACGGAGATAGAAAGAGAGAGAGGTGGGATCCCCCCCCCCCCCCATCCCTCCCTCCCTCCCTCTTCATTCCCTCTCTCTGTTCTGCATTCCTCCGAGGCCCACTCCTGTCTCTTTGTCCGTAGTAGCCAGCAGCCTTGTCACAGCACAGAGCTGATATGTGGCTGGAGTAGGCAGGGAATAGGTTTATTTGACTTGGGTGAGAGGAGGGGGGGGGGGCTCCTTGTTTCAGACCGTGGGAGGGAGAGAGAGGGAACATGTCCTTTCTGCCCTTGGCTAAGAGCATGGCACTTTACCCCGAGACGCTTCAGCAAATATCAAACATTGCAGGTTGATAATATGTAAGCTATTTAACGCTGCCATCCTGTCCAAGGGTTCTGCTCAGCTCGCCTGAATAGAGACTCGGGGGTTTGTTGGCAGAGCTTCTTTTAGATTCATGTGAAATGGAGTGTACCGATGTGGAATACTGCGAGGCAAAGAGCTGAATAAGGCCAAGTGGGGTTGTATTCAGGCCTTCTAGTGCTCCTGTGTGGATTTATTTGACCGTGTTCATCATCACTCACTGGCCTTAGTTAGTTTGTTACCTGGACGAGGGCCACACGACACAAACTCAAACAATTGGTTAGAGAGTAGCGCCTCATCCTAGGTTGTCATGAAGTTGCCCCTAGACACTGGTATAAGACCAGTTTGGTATTTTTAAGGCGAGGATTTGGGGAGGGTACGCTGATCCTAGATCTGTGCATAAGGGCAACTCCTACCCGACGCTTATAGGTCGATATTTAGGTGCTTACACCTCAGCTCAGTGCTGCCCCTGATGTGTAATAGATTCTGGTATGAGAGATTTATATGTGAATTTACTCTGTGTTTTACTCCTCAGTCCTCCCTAGGCTGATTTATAGACCAGGGAGGACACCAGGGAGGACACATATATATATACCGCATCATCATCACACCATCCCCCCCCCCCCCCTCTGGGTCTGTGCTTTCCTCCTGTACTGTAGGGTCAGGCAAGGCGGCCATGTTGCTAGGCTTATCTTTAAGACCTTCTGCTGCTATGATCGAAACACTCATTGACCCGACGCTGCTGTAAATCCTGCAAGGAGTATAGGCCCAATCACAGACACTGTCTTTAGTGTGTGTGTGTGTGTGTGCGTGTATATATGTGTGTTTTTTTGCACCCCTTTTATCTAGCCTTCACCTGTTTAGCCCAAGTTGAGCAGGTTGGCGTGATTTGTGATGTTATGGTAGGTTAACAGCGGGGTATGATGTTGCCATGGCGTCCCAGTGGTAGTTCTTTGTAATGGCGACACCTCCCAGTGGCAGTTAGATAGGACTCAGGCGTGTCATTTAAGATTAGAGGTTAATCAGGGCAGCACAGCCATTATGTACACACACACACACACACACACACACACACACACACACACACACACACACACACACACACACACACACACACACACACACACACACTAAAGACAGTGTCTGTGATTGGGCCTATACTCCTTGCAGGATTTACAGCAGCATCAGGTCAATGAGTGTTTCGATCATAGCACACACACACAATCAAAACCCTTCCCGTCTGTCCCATTTCGTTTTAGATTTAAATGCATTCATAAGCACACACGCACACATGTACGCACACGGGCACACACGCACACATGTACGCACACGGACACACACACACACATACACACACAGACACACACACACACTCAAAACCCTTCCCGTCTGTCCCATTTCGTTTTAGATTTAAATGCATTCATAAGCACACACACACACACATGTACGCACACGAACACACACACACACACATACACACACAGACACACACTCATACACTCAAAACCCTTCCCGTCTGCCCCATTTCATTTCCGCCTTCTCAATGGGATAAAGAGGATTTTGAAAATAAGGAAAATGCTGTTCTATCAAGATTACCTGGAACATGTGCATTTTGGATAAAGCTGCTGTGCTTCCCTTTCCAACATGTAGTGAAAACACATTGCAAAATTGAGGGGGTTTAGAAACAGGTGTTTCCTAATCCAAGATAAAGCAGATGTGTTGCTGTTTGCTCTCCCTTCTTTGGAGTTGAAGGAGAAAGCCTGTGGTTCTGGGGACACTGGGAACCAGAATGTGTGAGTCTGTTTGTTTGTGTGTGTGCGAAGCTGTGTGTGTGACTGTGTGTGAACGAGGCTGCGTGTGTGAAGCTGTGTGTGTGTGAGGCCGTGTGTGTGAGGCCGTGTGTGTGAGGCTGTGTGTGAGCGGGGCTGCGTGTGAGCGGGGCTGCGTGTGAGTGGGGCTGCGTTTTAGCGGGGCTGCGTGTGAGCGGGGCTGCGTGTTAGCGGGGCTGCGTGTGTGCGGGGCTGCGTGTGAGCGAGGCTGCGTTTTAGCGGGGCTGCGTGTGAGCGGGGCTGCATGTGTGCGGGGCTGCGTGTGAGCGAGGCTGCGTGTGAGCGAGGCTGCGTTTTAGCGGGGCTGCGTGTGTGCGGGGATGCGTGTGTGCGGGGCTGCGTGTGAGCGGGGGTGCGTGTGAGCGAGGCTGCGTGTGAGCGAGGCTGCGTGTGAGCGGGGCTGCGTGTTAGCGGGGCTGCGTGTGTGCGGGGCTGCGTGTGAGCGAGGCTGCGTTTTAGCGGGGCTGTGTGTGAGCGGGGCAGCGTGTGTGCGGGGCTGCGTGTGTGCGGGGCTGCGTGTGAGCGAGGCTGCGTGTGAGCGAGGCTGCGTTTTAGCGGGGCTGCGTGTGAGCGGGGCTGCGTGTGTGCGGGGCTGCGTGTGTGCGGGGCTGCGTGTGAGCGGGGGTGCGTGTGAGCGAGGCTGCGTGTGAGCGGGGCTGCGTGTGTGCGGGGCTGCGTGTGAGCGGGGGTGCGTGTGAGCGAGGCTGCGTGTGAGCGGGGCTGCGTGTGTGCGGGGCTGCGTGTGAGCGGGGCTGCGTGTGTGCGGGGCTGCGTGTGAGCGAGGCTGCGTGTGAGCGAGGCTGCGTTTTAGCGGGGCTGCGTGTGAGCGGGGCTGCGTGTGTGCGGGGCTGCGTGTGTGCGGGGCTGCGTGTGAGCGAGGCTGCGTGTGAGCGAGGCTGCGTTTTAGCGGGGATGCGTGTGAGCGGGGCTGCGTGTGTGCGGGGCTGCGTGTGAGCGGGGGTGCGTGTGAGCGAGGCTGCGTGTGAGCGAGGCTGCGTGTGAGCGGGGCTGCGTGTGTGCGGGGCTGCGTGTGAGCGGGGGTGCGTGTGAGCGAGGCTGCGTGTGTGCGGGGCTGCGTGTGAGCGGGGCTGCGTGTGAGCGGGGCTGCGTGTGAGCGGGGCTGCGTGTGAGCGAGGCTGCGTGTGAGCGAGGCTGCGTGTGAGCGGGGCTGCGTGTGTGCGGGGCTGCGTGTGAGCGAGGCTGCGTGTGTGTGAGACTGCGTGTGAGCGGGGCTGCGTGTGTGTGAGACTTGTGTAAGTGTATGTCATAGTATGTGAGCGGAGTTGAGCGGTCAGAAATCCAGCTCCTCGCTCCTCTGCCGCTCCAAATTCGCTCCGTTCATTAAAATCACAGTTTAACCAACACCCATCTATTTTTGTGACTACCTGTTATGATTTGAATGAAAAGTAGCTTATTTTAATAAACAACAGGAAAAGGTAAGAAGCGCTCATCATTTCAAATAAGCTGCATATCGTATTAAACAGCATATAAACACTCCAAATAGTTCAGGAGTCAGACAGGGAGCCTAAGGAGGAATGAAAATGAATTATTTAGACTATATTATTTATATTATTTCAAGGCTATAGCCTACTAAAAAAATATGTTGTGAAGCATTTGGTGGTGCGACACTAGGCTGGTAGGGGCATTAGGCGCTCAGCATTTAAACAAAATGTTGTTGTTATTAATAGTATATAAATTGCACATATATAGGCTGTGACTTACCTAGAATTCATTACAAATGAAACAAAAAATTATTAGGCTCCATCTATAGTGCCTTTGAATTAATTTTTAGAAACATGAGTTTGTCTGGAGTCTCTGGCTTCAGGCTCATGCGATGGTGCATGGAGATCAGGCCAGCAGTGGAGAATGCCCTCTCAGTGCTTGCAGAGCCACTGGCATCCCTTGCCAGGCTGGGCTGGGATGCGTAGTTGTTTTCAGTTTCTTCTGTAGGTAGGCCTAAAGGGTTTTAGGTACTATAACCCTTTCAAAACGGAAAGCTCCTTGAAAGAGGTAAAAGGACAGGCCTATTGGGCCAAAATCAAGGATGGCCTATTGTGTAGATAATAGAATAAAAATTAACTAAACTTTTAAGAGATCTGATTTTTAGTTAATAAATACTTTGCTACAGTGTTTCACTTTGCTACACTTAGCTAGCTACGCACCTGGTTCCTTTCTGTTGGCATGTGCACGTACTAAGGACACCATCATGCTTTCGGGATACCTGTCTTTTCAGATTCCACAATGGTTCTTTAGTTGTGGACACTACATCACCTCGCTCCCTCTCTTGCTCGTGGTCCTCCTCGTCTTTGTTCACCTCTGTGTTTTATCAGTTTCCTTATGAAAACATTTAGAGAACTCCATGACAGGAGCTAAAGCATGGGGCCATAGCAACACACGAGTAGATTACAAATGCATGCTGGGCCGGCATGCCATGAGCTCGCGAAGGGCTCGTGAAAGGCTCATGAAGTGCCCGTGAAGTGCTCGTGAAAGGCTCATGAAGTGCCCATGAAGTGCCGGTGAAGGGCTCATGAAGTACCCGCGAAGGGCTCGTGAAGTGCCCGTGAAGTGCTCGTGAAAGACTTGTGAAGTGCCCGTGAAGTGCCCGTGAAGAGCTCGTGAAAGGCTCATGAAGTGCCCGTGAAGTGCTCGTGAAGTGCCCGTGAAGTGCTCGTGAAAGGCTCATGAAGGGCCCGTGAAGGGCTCGTGAAGCGCCCGTGAAGAGCTCGTGAAAGGCTCATGAAGGGCCCGTGAAGGGCTCGTGAAGCGCCCGTGAAGAGCTCGTGAAAGGCTCATGAAGTGCCTGTGAATTGCTCGTGAAGTGCTCGTGAAGTGCTCGTGAAGTGCTCGTGAAGGGCTCGTGAAGTGCCCGTGAAGTGCTCGTGAAGTGCTCGTGAAGCGGGTGCTACTGGAGTGGGTGAGAATGCTGATGCTCCAGCCCTTGAAAACTCGCTCCTCGCTCCAGTCAAATTTGGCACACTCCACTCCTCGCTCCGCTCACATACTCGGCGGTGTGTGTGTGCGTGCTTGCGCGAGGCTGTGTGGGTCAGAATAAAACATCCTGTTGTCAAGGGAGACAGATGTTCCGTTCATGATAGCTCAGCTAGTGCAGAGAGATGAGAAAAACACATTAGGAACTGCAGATGTCTCTCAGATAGCTGGTATGTAGCCTACAAGACCTTGGTCTCTAATGAGAGCAATGCACATGGCATGTATCCTGGTATTACAGCCACCGATTACATGACTAGCAATGTGTGATTAATAAGTGTCATCAGTGTCGCAGAGGCTCTAATTTCTAAATGAATTATGGTAAATTAACTCAATTTAAATCTCTGATTAACTCCATTAAAATACAAAATGAGCGTTTAATCCTAATCTAATTGAATTAGCGTTTCAAATTATAGTGAGATTATTCCTGCTGCCTGCGAGAGCTCTCTCGCTGTCTCTCCCTATCTCCTTTCTAGACGAGCTCAGCATTAGATATGGAGTCTCAGCCCTAGTCATTTATTTCATTGGGTTAGGTGTGTAATTCTATCAGGCATGTTCCAAATGATCCTGTCTGGTCTGGGCTGGTCTGTGGAGATAATTAGAGATAGAGATAATAAAGATAGAGATGAGATTGGCAAGATCCTGAACCATTATCTCCATATGATGGAAATATTAATTCTCACCTTCTCTCTCTCTCTCTCACTCTCTCACTCACTCACTCACTCACTCACTCACTCACTCACTCACTCACTCACTCACTCACTCACTCACTCACTCACTCACTTACCTGTCCACGAGTTACACTATTGAAACATTCTCTATGCTCCTCCCACCACAGACCAAGAGCTCCTGGAGGACATCATGATTGACAGCTGCTTTTACCTCTCTCAGCCAATGGTGAGTGAAACATAGAGCTTCACCCAGGGAGGAGGAAGTTCGAGATCTGTTTCAACCGGTTTTGACTTTCTCTAACTTCCTGACTCCACAGCGGTACTTCAGAGCTCTCAATATTCATGTCCCGCTGTTCTCCTTGTTGTACAAAGTCTTTGTTCAGCTCTGCTTGCTTTTCATACCACTAATCTGTAACTGTGATACCGATTATTATATATCGATATAACGCCTTTTCTTCACATCACAAAGCAATTTGGTGCCGCACATCTGAGAGAACAAAGAGAACTCGGCTAGTCGGTTGTTTGTTGGGTTTGTTGCTTTTCTCAAACAGAAACACTCCATTAGTGATGAGATCAGGATGCTCTACATGGCACCCTGGGCTGCTCAGGGCTGTGTCTGCGTGCCCGCCGCTCAGCGGGTCTGAGTGTATTCTGGTCGATACGTATCCCTCCTCTCTCCGTCTCTGGGAGCGGTTGTCTGGGCTGTGAGCCCAATACAATTAGCAGTGCACTGTGTAGACGTAAAGAGAAGGTTCCCACGGCAGCCATGAACCGAGAGGTAGTTGCACTGTAAAACAACGCCTCCCTACTCATTTACGTAAATCAAGATTGGCGTCTGGGATGGTTTTTGAGTGTACTTTTACCCCATTGTAGTTTAAAGAACCAGGCTTGTGATGTTAGAGTAGAGATGATGGCAATGATGGAGATGGTAATGTGAGGGCAAACTGGAATTCATCCATAAGCGCACGCACACACACACACACACACACACACACACATACACATGCACCAAGCACGCACGCACACACCCACCCACACACAGACACATACACACACACATGCACCCACCCACACACAGACACACACATATACACATACACGCATGACACGCACAGACTTACTGTAGTACCTGTGTGAAATATGGCCTTGCCTGGAATGAATGGGTCTTCTCTATGGTGGGGTGGCAGGTCGTTATTCTGCACCCCACCAGGAGACAATAAAGGCCAGACACAATGAGGCTCTCTTCAGAACTCACTCTCACCTCATTTTACACCCCTGGCATCTATAAAGTTCAACCTTGAAGGAAAGAGGAGGAGAGGGGTGCCAAGGGAGACGTAAAAAGGAGAGCGGGATGGGGATAGAAACGAAAGGTGCTATCGAGAACCTAAAAGGGTTCTTCAGCTGTCCCCATAGGATAACCCTTTGAATAACCCTTTTTGGTTCCAGGTGGAACTCTTTTGGGTTCCACGTAGAACCCTTTCCACAGAGGGTTCTACATGGAAGCCAGAAGGGTTCTACCTGGAACCAAAAAGGGTTATCCTATGGGGACAGCCGAATAACCCTTTTGGAAGCTTTCTTTCTAAGAGGGGAACTGAAGTCTGGAGTGTATTTGATTGCAGTGAAGAGAGAAATGTGGCTTAGATCTACCTCAGAGTCCAGAGAGGTACAGAGAGGCAGACAGGCTCGAGGTCAAGGCAGGCAGAATGGTCAGGCAGGCTCGAGGTCATGGCAGGCAGAATGGTCAGGCAGGCAGAATGGTCAGACAGGCTCGAGGTCAAGGCAGGCGAATGGTCAGGCAGGCAGAATGGTCAGACAGGCTCGAGGTCAAGGCAGGCAGAAGGGTCAGGCAGGCGGGTACAGAGTCCAGGAGGTACAGAGTCCAGGAGGTACAGAGAAGCAGACAGGCTCAAGGTCAAGGCAGGCAGAATGGTGAGGCAGGCGGGTACAGAGTCCAGGAGGTACAGAGAGGCAGACAGGCTCGAGGTCAAGGCAGGCAGAAGGGTCAGGCAGGCGGGTACAGAATCCAGGAGGTACAGAGTCCAGGAGGTACAGAGAAGCAGACAGGCTCAAGGTCAAGGCAGGCAGAATGGTCAGGCAGGCAGGTACAATGTCCAGGAACGGGCAAGGGTCAAAATCGGGAAGACTAGAAAAAGGAGAAATGCAAAGAGCAGGAGAGTGGGAAATACACTGGTTGACTTGGAAACATGCAAGATGAACTGGCACAGAGAGACAGGAAACACAGGGATAAATACACTGGCACAGAGAGACAGGAAACACAGGGATAAATACACTGGTACAGAGAGACAGGAAACACAGGGATAAATACACTGGTAACAGAGAGACAGGAAACACAGGGATAAATACACTGGTACAGAGAGGACAGAAACACAGGATAAATACAATCCGGTAACAGAGAGACAGGAGGAAACACAGGGATAAATACACTGTGGTACAGAGAGACAGGAAACACAGGGATAAATACACTGGTACAGAGAGACAGGAAACACAGGGATAAATACACTGGTACAGAGAGACAGGAAACACAGGGATAAATACACTGGTAACAGAGAGACAGGAAACACAGGGATAAATACACTGGTACAGAGAGACAGGAACACAGGGATAAATACACTGCTACAGAGAGACAGGAAACACAGGGATAAATACACTGGTACAGAGAGACAGGAAACACAGGGATAAATACCTGGTAACAGAGAGACAGGAAACACAGGGATAATACACTGGTACAGAGAGAGACAGGAAACACAGGATAAATACACTGGTACAGAGAGACAGGAAACACAGGGATAAATACACTGGTACAGAGAGACAGGAAACACAGGATAAATACACTGGTAACAGAGAGACAGGAAACACAGGGATAAATACACTGGTACAGAGAGAAGGAAACACAGGGATAAATACACTGGTAACAGAGAGACAGGAAACACAGGGATAAATACACTGGTAACAGAGAGACAGGAAACACAGGGATAAATACACTGGTACAGAGAGACAGGAAACACAGGGATAAATACACTGGTACAGAGAGACAGGAAACACAGGGATAAATACACTGGTACAGAGAGACAGGAAACACAGGGATAAATACACTGGTACAGAGAGACAGGAAACACAGGGATAAAATACACTGGTACAGAGAGACAGGAAACACAGGATAAATACACTGGTACAGAGAGACAGGAAACACAGGGATAAATACACTGGTACAGAGAGACAAGGAAACACAGGGATAAATACACTGGTACAGAGAGACAGGAAACACAGGGATAAATACACAGGCTAACAGAGAGACAGGAAACACAGGGATAAATACACTGGGCACAGAGAGACAGGAAACACAGGGATAAATACACTGGTACAGAGAGACAGGAAACACAGGGATAAATACACAGGAACAGAGAGGACAGGAAACACAGGATAAATACACTGGTACAGAGAGACAGGAAACACAGGGTTAAATACACTGGTACAGAGAGACAGGAAACACAGGGATAAATACACTGGTAACAGAGAGACAGGAAACACAGGGATAAAATACATGGTAAACAGAGAGACAGGAAACACAGGGATAAATACACTGGTACAGAGAGACAGGAAACACAGGGATAAATACACTGGTACAGAGAGACAGGAAACACAGGGATAAATACACAGGTAACAGAGAGACAGGAAACACAGGGATAAATACACTGTTAACAGAGAGACAGGAACACAGGGATAAATACACTGGTACACAGAGAGACAGGAAACACAGGGATAAATACACTGGTAACAGAGAGACAGGAAACACAGGGATAAATACACTGGTACAGAGAGAAGGAAACACAGGGATAAATACACTGGTACAGAGAGACAGGAAAAACAGGGATAAATACACAGGTAACAGAGAGACAGGAACACAGGGATAAATACACTGGTACAGAGAGACAGGAAACACAGGGATAAATACACTGGCACAGAGAGACAGGAAACACAGGGATAAATACACTGGTACAGAGAGACAGGAAACACAGGGATAATACCACAGGTAACAGAGAGACAGGAAACACAGGGATAAATACACTGTTAACAGAGAGAGAGACAGGAAACACAGGGATAAATACACTGGTACAGAGAGACAGGAAACACAGGGATAAATACACTGGTAACAGAGAGACAGGAAACACAGGGATAAATACACTGGTACAGAGAGAACGGAAAAAACCGCGGGATAATACACGGTACAGAGAGACAGGAAACACAGGGATAAATACACTGGTAACAGAGAGACAGGAAACACAGGGATAAATACACTGGCACAGAGAGAGACAGGAAACACAGGGATAAATACACTGGTACAGAGAGACGAACACAGGAAACACAGGGATAAATACACTGGTACAGAGAGACAGAAAACAGGGATAAATACACTGGTACAGAGAGACAGGAAACACAGGGATAAATACACTGGAACAGAGAGACGAAACACAGGGATAAATACACTGGTACAGAGAGACAGGAAACACAGGGATAAATACACTGGTACAGAGAGACAGGAAACACAGGGATAAATACACTGGTAACAGAGAGACAGAAAACACAGGATACATACACTGGTAACAGAGAGACAACGGAAACACAGGGTACAAAAATCCCACTGGTACAGCAGAGACAGGAAACACAGGGATAAATACAGGCACAGAGAGACAGGAAAACAGGGATAAATACACTGGTACAGAGAGACAGGAAACACAGGGATAATACACTGGTACAGAGAGACAGGAAACACAGGGATAAATACACTGGTAACAGAGAGACAGGAAACACAGGGATAAATACCACTGGTACAGAGAGACAGGAAACACAGGGATAAATACACTGGTACAGAGAGACAGGAAACACAGGGATAAATACACTGGTACAGAGAGACAGAAACACAGGGATAATACACTGGTAACAGAGAGACAGGAAACACAGGGATAAATACACTGGTACAGAGGACAGGAAACACAGGGATAATACACTGGTACAGAGAGACAGGAAACACAGGGATAAATACACTGGTACAGAGAGACAGGAAACACAGGGATAAATACACTGGTACAGAGAGACAGGAAACACAGGGATAAATACACTGGTACAGAGAGACAGGAAACACTCAGGGATAAATACACTGGTAACAGAGAGACAGGAAACACAGGGATAAATACACTGGTAAAGAGAGACAGGAAACACAGGGATAAATACACTGGTACCAGAGAGACAGGAAACACAGGGATAAATACACTGTAACAGAGAGACAGGAAACACAGGATATAATACACTGGTACAGAGAGACAGGAAACACAGGGATAAATACACTGGTACAGAGAGACAGGAAACACAGGGATAAATACACTGGTACACAAGAGAGACAGGAAACACAGGGATAAATACACTGGTACAGAGAGACAGGAAACACAGGGATAAATACACTGGTACAGAGAGACAGGAAACACAGGGATAAATACACTGGTACAGAGAGACAGGAAACACAGGGATAAATGCACTGGTACAGAGAGACAGGAAACACAGGGATAAATACACTGGTACAGAGAGACAGGAAACACAGGTATAAATACACAGGTAACAGAGAGACAGGAAACACAGGGATAAATACACTGGTAACAGAGAGACAGGAAACACAGGGATAAATACACTGGTACAGAGAGACAGGAAACACAGGGATAAATACACTGGTAACAGAGAGACAGGAAACACAGGGATAAATACACTGGTAACAGAGAGACAGGAAACACAGGGTAAATACACTGGTACAGAGAGACAGGAAACACAGGGATAAATACACTGGTAACAGAGAGACAGGAAACACAGGGATAAATACACTGGTACAGAGAGACAGGAACACAGGGATAAATACACTGGTACAGAGAGACAGGAAACACAGGGATAAATACACTGGTACAGAGAGACAGGAAACACAGGGATAAATACACTGGTACAGAGAGACAGGAAACACAGGGATAAATACACTGGTAACAGAGAGACAGGAAACACAGGGATAAATACACTGGTAACAGAGAGACAGGAAACACAGGGATAAATACACTGGTAACAGAGAGACAGGAAACACAGGGATAAATACACTGGTACAGAGAGACAGGAAACACAGGGATAAATACACTGGTAACAGAGAGACAGAAAACACAGGGATAAATACACTGGTAACAGAGAGACAGGAAACACAGGGATAAATACACTGGTACAGAGAGACAGGAAACACAGGGATAAATACACTGGTACAGAGAGACAGGAAACACAGGGATAAATACACAGGTAACAGAGAGACAGGAAACACAGGGATAAATACACTGGTAACAGAGAGACAGGAAACACAGGGATAAATACACTGGTACAGAGAGACAGGAAACACAGGGATAAATACACTGGTACAGAGAGACAGGAAACACAGGGATAAATACACTGGTACAGAGAGACAGGAAACACAGGGATAAATACACTGGTACAGAGAGACAGGAAACACAGGGATAAATACACTGGTAACAGAGAGACAGGAAACACAGGGATAAATACACTGGTACAGAGAGACAGGAAACACAGGGATAAATACACTGGTACAGAGAGACAGGAAACACAGGGATAAATACACTGGTACAGAGAGACAGGAAACACAGGGATAAATACACTGGTAACAGAGAGACAGGAAACACAGGGATAAATACACTGGCACAGAGAGACAGGAAACACAGGGATAAATACACTGGTACAGAGAGACAGGAAACACAGGGATAAATACACTGGTACAGAGAGACAGGAAACACAGGGATAAATACACTGGTACAGAGAGACAGGAAACACAGGGATAAATACACTGGTACAGAGAGACAGGAAACACAGGGATAAATACACTGGTACAGAGAGACAGGAAACACAGGGATAAATACACTGGTACAGAGAGACAGGAAACACAGGGATAAATACACTGGTAACAGAGAGACAGGAAACACAGGGATAAATACACTGGTACAGAGAGACAGGAAACACAGGGATAAATACACTGGTAACAGAGAGACAGGAAACACAGGGATAAATACACTGGCACAGAGAGACAGGAAACACAGGGATAAATACACTGGTACAGAGAGACAGGAAACACAGGGATAAATACACTGGTACAGAGAGACAGGAAACACAGGGATAAATACACTGGTACAGAGAGACAGGAAACACAGGGATAAATACACTGGTAACAGAGAGACAGGAAACACAGGGATAAATACACTGGTAACAGAGAGACAGGAAACACAGGGATAAATACACTGGTACAGAGAGACAGGAAACACAGGGATAAATACACTGGTACAGAGAGACAGGAAACACAGGGATAAAACACTGGTAACAGAGAGAGGACAGGAAACACAGGGATAAATACACTGGTACAGAGAGACAGGAAACACAGGGATAAATACACTGGTACAGAGAGACAGGAAACACAGGGATAAATACACTGGTACAGAGAGACAGGAAACACAGGGATAAATACACTGGTACAGAGAGACAGGAAACACAGGGATAAATACACTGGTACAGAGAGACAGGAAACACAGGGATAAATACACTGGTAACAGAGAGACAGGAAACACAGGGATAAATACACTGGTACAGAGAGACAGGAAACACAGGGATAAATACACTGGTAACAGAGAGACAGGAAACACAGGGATAAATACACTGGTAACAGAGAGACAGGAAACACAGGGATAAATACACTGGTACAGAGAGACAGGAAACACAGGGATAAATACACTGGTACAGAGAGACAGGAAACACAGGGATAAATACACTGGTACAGAGAGACAGGAAACACAGGGATAAATACACTGGTACAGAGAGACAGGAAACACAGGGATAAATACACTGGTACAGAGAGACAGGAAACACAGGGATAAATACACTGGTACAGAGAGACAGGAAACACAGGGATAAATACACTGGTACAGAGAGACAGGAAACACAGGGATAAATACACTGGTACAGAGAGACAGGAAACACAGGGATAAATACACTGGTACAGAGAGACAGGAAACACAGGGATAAATACACTGTAACAGAGAGACAGGAAACACAGGGATAAATACACTGGTACAGAGAGACAGGAAACACAGGGATAAATACACTGGTAACAGAGAGACAGGAAACACAGGGATAAATACACTGGTACAGAGAGACAGGAAACACAGGGATAAATACACTGGTACAGAGAGACAGGAAACACAGGGATAATACACTGGTAACAGAGAGACAGGAAACACAGGGATAAATACACTGGTACAGAGAGACAGGAAACACAGGGATAAATACACTGGTACAGAGAGACAGGAAACACAGGGATAAATACACTGGTACAGAGAGACAGGAAACACAGGGATAAATACACTGGTACAGAGAGACAGGAAACACAGGGATAAATACACTGGTAACAGAGAGACAGGAAACACAGGGATAAATACACTGGTACAGAGAGACAGGAAACACAGGGATAAATACACTGGTACAGAGAGACAGGAAACACAGGGATAAATACACTGGTACAGAGAGACAGGAAACACAGGGATAAATACACTGGTAACAGAGAGACAGGAAACACAGGGATAAATACACTGGTAACAGAGAGACAGGAAACACAGGGATAAATACACTGGTACAGAGAGACAGGAAACACAGGGATAAATACACTGGTACAGAGAGACAGGAAACACAGGGATAAATACACTGGTAACAGAGAGACAGGAAACACAGGGATAAATACACTGGTACAGAGAGACAGGAAACACAGGGATAAATACACTGGTACAGAGAGACAGGAAACACAGGGATAAATACACTGGTAACAGAGAGACAGGAAACACAGGGATAAATACACTGGTACAGAGAGACAGGAAACACAGGGATAAATACACTGGTACAGAGAGACAGGAAACACAGGGATAAATACACTGGTACAGAGAGACAGGAAACACAGGGATAAATACACTGGTAACAGAGAGACAGGAAACACAGGGATAAATACACTGGTACAGAGAGACAGGAAACACAGGGATAAATACACTGGTACAGAGAGACAGGAAACACAGGGATAAATACACTGGTAACAGAGAGACAGGAAACACAGGGATAAATACACTGGCACAGAGAGACAGGAAACACAGGGATAAATACACTGGTAACAGAGAGACAGGAAACACAGGGATAAATACACTGGTAACAGAGAGACAGGAAACACAGGGATAAATACACTGGTACAGAGAGACAGGAAACACAGGGATAAATACACTGGTACAGAGAGACAGGAAACACAGGGATAAATACACTGGTAACAGAGAGACAGGAAACACAGGGATAAATACACTGGCACAGAGAGACAGGAAACACAGGGATAAATACACTGGTACAGAGAGACAGGAAACACAGGGATAAATACACTGGTACAGAGAGACAGGAAACACAGGGATAAATACACTGGTACAGAGAGACAGGAAACACAGGGATAAATACACTGGTACAGAGAGACAGGAAACACAGGGATAAATACACTGGTACAGAGAGACAGGAAACACAGGGATAAATACACTGGTACAGAGAGACAGGAAACACAGGGATAAATACACTGGTACAGAGAGACAGGAAACACAGGGATAAATACACTGGTAACAGAGAGACAGGAAACACAGGGATAAATACACTGGTAACAGAGAGACAGGAAACACAGGGATAAATACACTGGCACAGAGAGACAGGAAACACAGGGATAAATACACTGGTACAGAGAGACAGGAAACACAGGGATAAATACACTGGTACAGAGAGACAGGAAACACAGGGATAAATACACTGGTACAGAGAGACAGGAAAAACAGGGATAAATACACTGGTAACAGAGAGACAGGAAACACAGGGATAAATACACTGGTAAAGAGAGACAGGAAACACAGGGATAAATACACTGGTACAGAGAGACAGGAAACACAGGGATAAATACACTGGTACAGAGAGACAGGAAACACAGGGATAAATACACTGGTACAGAGAGACAGGAAACACAGGGATAAATACACTGGTACAGAGAGACAGGAAACACAGGGATAAATACACTGGTACAGAGAGACAGGAAACACAGGGATAAATACACTGGTACAGAGAGACAGGAAACACAGGGATAAATACACTGGTACAGAGAGACAGGAAACACAGGGATAAATACACTGGTACAGAGAGACAGGAAACACAGGGATAAATACACTGGTAACAGAGAGACAGGAAACACAGGGATAAATACACTGGTAACAGAGAGACAGGAAACACAGGGATAAATACACTGGTAACAGAGAGACAGGAAACACAGGGATAAATACACTGGTAACAGAGAGACAGGAAACACAGGGATAAATACACTGGTACAGAGAGGACAGGAAACACAGGGATAAATACACTGGTACAGAGAGACAGGAAACACAGGGATAAATACACTGGTACAGAGAGACAGGAAACACAGGGATAAATACACTGGTACAGAGAGACAGGAAACACAGGGATAAATACACTGGTACAGAGAGACAGGAAACACAGGGATAAATACACTGGTACAGAGAGACAGGAAACACAGGGATAAATACACTGGTACAGAGAGACAGGAAACACAGGGATAAATACACTGGTACAGAGAGACAGGAAACACAGGGATAAATACACTGGTACAGAGAGACAGGAAACACAGGGATAAATACACTGGTACAGAGAGACAGGAAACACAGGGATAAATACACTGGTAACAGAGAGACAGGAAACACAGGGATAAATACACTGGTAACAGAGAGACAGGAAACACAGGGATAAATACACTGGTACAGAGAGACAGGAAACACAGGGATAAATACACTGGTAACAGAGAGACAGGAAACACAGGGATAAATACACTGGTAACAGAGAGACAGGAAACACAGGGATAAATACACTGGTACAGAGAGACAGGAAACACAGGGATAAATACACTGGTAACAGAGAGACAGGAAACACAGGGATAAATACACTGGTAACAGAGAGACAGGAAACACAGGGATAAATACACTGGTACAGAGAGACAGGAAACACAGGGATAAATACACTGGTACAGAGAGACAGGAAACACAGGGATAAATACACTGGTACAGAGAGACAGGAAACACAGGGATAAATACACTGGTAACAGAGAGACAGGAAACACAGGGATAAATACACTGGTACAGAGAGACAGGAAACACAGGGATAAATACACTGGTAACAGAGAGACAGGAAACACAGGGATAAATACACTGGTACAGAGAGACAGGAAACACAGGGATAAATACACTGGTACAGAGAGACAGGAAACACAGGGATAAATACACTGGTAACAGAGAGACAGGAAACACAGGGATAAATACACTGGTACAGAGAGACAGGAAACACAGGGATAAATACACTGGTACAGAGAGACAGGAAACACAGGGATAAATACACTGGTACAGAGAGACAGGAAACACAGGGATAAATACACTGGTAACAGAGAGACAGGAAACACAGGGATAAATACACTGGTACAGAGAGACAGGAAACACAGGGATAAATACACTGGTACAGAGAGACAGGAAACACAGGGATAAATACACTGGTACAGAGAGACAGGAAACACAGGGATAAATACACTGGTAACAGAGAGACAGGAAACACAGGGATAAATACACTGGTAACAGAGAGACAGGAAACACAGGGATAAATACACTGGTACAGAGAGACAGGAAACACAGGGATAAATACACTGGTACAGAGAGACAGGAAACACAGGGATAAATACACTGGTACAGAGAGACAGGAAACACAGGGATAAATACACTGGTACAGAGAGACAGGAAACACAGGGATAAATACACTGGTAACAGAGAGACAGGAAACACAGGGATAAATACACTGGTACAGAGAGACAGGAAACACAGGGATAAATACACTGGTACAGAGAGACAGGAAACACAGGGATAAATACACTGGTACAGAGAGACAGGAAACACAGGGATAAATACACTGGTACAGAGAGACAGGAAACACAGGGATAAATACACTGGTACAGAGAGACAGGAAACACAGGGATAAATACACTGGTACAGAGAGACAGGAAACACAGGGATAAATACACTGGTACAGAGAGACAGGAAACACAGGGATAAATACACTGGTACAGAGAGACAGGAAACACAGGGATAAATACACTGGTACAGAGAGACAGGAAACACAGGGATAAATACACTGGTAACAGAGAGACAGGAAACACAGGGATAAATACACTGGTAACAGAGAGACAGGAAACACAGGGATAAATACACTGGTAACAGGGAGACAGGAAACACAGGGATAAATACACTGGTAACAGAGAGACAGGAAACACAGGGATAAATACACTGGTACAGGAGAGACAGGAAACACAGGGATATAATATCACTGGTACAGAGAGACAGGAAACACAGGGATAAATACACTGGTACAGAGAGACAGGAAACACAGGATAAATACACTGGTACAGAGAGACAGGAAACACAGGGATAAATACACTGGTACAGAGAGACAGGAACACAGGGATAAATACACTGGTACAGAGAGACAGGAAACACGGGATAAATGCACTGGTACAGAGAGACAGGAAACACAGGGAAATACACTGGTACAGAGAGGAAGGAAACACTGGTATAAATAACAGGTAACAGAGAGACAGGAAACACAGGGATAAATACACTGGTAACAGAGAGGGACAGGAAACACAGGGATAAATTACACTGGTACAGAGAGACAGGAAACACAGGGATAAATACACAGGTAACAGAGAGACAGGAAACACAGGGATAAATACACTGGTAACAGAGAGACAGGAAAACAGGGTTAAATACACTGGTACAGAGAGACAGGAAACACAGGGATAAATACACAGGTAACAGAGAGACAGGAAACACAGGGATAAATACACTGGTAACAGAGAGACAGGAAACACAGGGATAAATACACTGGTACAGAGAGACAGGAAACACAGGGATAAATACACTGGTACAGAGAGACAGGAAACACCGGGATAAATACACTGGTACAGAGAGACAGGAAACACAGGGAATAAATCACAGGTAACCAGAGAGACAGGAAACACAGGGATAAATACACTGGTAACAGAGAGGACAGGAAACACGGGATAAATACACTGGTAACAGAGAGACAGGAAACACAGGGATAAATACACTGGTACAGAGAGACAGGAAACACAGGGATAAATACACAGGTAACAGAGAGACAGGAAACACAGGGATAAATACACTGGTACAGAGAGACAGGAAACACAGGGATATATACACTGGTAACAGAGAGACAGGGAAACACAGGGATAAATACACTGGTAACAGAGAGACAGGAAACACAGGGATAAATACACTGGTAACAGAGAGACAGGAAACACAGGGATAAATACACTGGTACAGAGAGACAGGAAACACAGGATAAATACACTGGTACAGAGAGACAGGAAACACAGGGATAAATACACTGGTACAGAGAGACAGGAAACACAGGGATAAATACACTGGTACAGAGAGACAGGAAACACAGGGATAAATACACTGGTACAGAGAGACAGGAAACACAGGATAAATACACTGGTACAGAGAGACAGGAAACACAGGGATAAATGCACTGGTACAGAGAGACAGGAAAACACAGGGATAAATACACTGGTACAGAGAGACAGGAAACACAGGTATAAATACACAGGTAACAGAGAGACAGGAACAACAGGGATAATACACTGGTAACAGAGAGACAGGAAACACAGGGATAAATACACTGGTACAGAGAGACAGGAAACACAGGGATAAATACACAGGTAACAGAGAGACAGGAAACACAGGGATAAATACACTGGTAACAGAGAGACAGGAAACACAGGGTTAAATACACTGGTACAGAGAGACAGGAAACACAGGGATAAATACACAGGTAACAGAGAGACAGGAAACACAGGGATAAATACACTGGTAACAGAGAGACAGGGAAACACAGGGATAAATACACTGGTACAGAGAGACAGGAAACACAGGGATAAATACACTGGTACAGAGAGACAGGAAACACCGGATAAATACACTGGTACAGAGAGACAGGAAACACAGGGATAAATACACAGGTACAGAGAGACAGGAAACACAGGGATAAATACACTGGTAACAGAGAGACAGGAAACACAGGGATAAATACACTGGTAACAGAGAGACAGGAAACACAGGGATAAATACACTGGTACAGAGAGACAGGAAACACAGGGATAAATACAACAGGTAACAGAGAGACAGGAAACACAGGGATAAATACACTGGTACAGAGAGACAGGAAACACAGGGATAAATACACTGGTAACAGAGAGACAGGAAACACAGGGATAAATACACTGGTAACAGAGAGACAGGAAACACAGGGATAAATACACTGGTAACAGAGAGACAGGAAACACAGGGATAATACACTGGTAACAGAGAGACAGGAAACACAGGGATAAATACACTGGTACAGAGAGACAGGAAACACAGGGATAAATACACTGGTACAGAGAGACAGGAAACACAGGGATAAATACACTGGTACAGAGAGACAGGAAACACAGGGATAAATACACTGGTACAGAGAGACAGGAAACACAGGGATAAATACACTGGTACAGAGAGACAGGAAACACAGGGATAAATACACTGGTACAGAGAGACAGGAAACACAGGGATAAATGCACTGGTACAGAGAGACAGGAAACACAGGGATAAATACACTGGTACAGAGAGACAGGAAACACAGGTATAAATACACAGGTAACAGAGAGACAGGAAACACAGGGTTAAATACACTGGTACAGAGAGACAGGAAACACAGGGATAATACACAGTAACAGAGAGACAGGAAACACAGGGATAAATACACTGGTAACAGAGAGACAGGAAACACAGGGTTAAATACACTGGTACAGAGAGACCAGGAAACACAGGGATAAATACACAGGTAACAGAGAGACAGGAAACACAGGGATAAATACACTGGTAACAGAGAGACAGGAAACACAGGGATAAATACACTGGTACAGAGAGACAGGAAACACAGGGATAAATACACTGGGTACAGAGAGACAGGAAAACAACACCGGGATAAATACACTGGTACAGAGAGACAGGAAACACAGGGATAAATACACAGGTAAACAGAGAGACAGGAAACACAGGGATAAATACACTGGTAACAGAGAGACAGGAAACACAGGGATAAATACACTGGTAACAGAGAGACAGGAAACACAGGGATAAATACACTGGTACAGAGAGACAGGAAACACAGGGATAAATACACAGGTAACAGAGAGACAGGAAACACAGGGATAAATACACTGGTAACAGAGAGACAGGAAACACAGGGATAAATACACTGGTACAGAGAGACAGGAAACACCGGGATAAATACACTGGTACAGAGAGACAGGAAACACAGGGATAAATACACTGGTACAGAGAGACAGGAAACACAGGGATAAATACACTGGTAACAGAGAGACAGGAAACACAGGGATAAATACACTGGCACAGAGAGACAGGAAACACAGGGATAAATACACTGGTACAGAGAGACAGGAAACACAGGGATAAATACACTGGTAACAGAGAGACAGGAAAAACAGGGATACATACACTGGTACAGAGAGACAGGAAACACAGGGATAAATACACTGGTAACAGAGAGACAGGAAACACAGGGATAAATACACTGGTACAGAGAGACAGGAAACACAGGGATAAATACACTGGTACAGAGAGACAGGAAACACAGGGATAAATACACTGGTAACAGAGAGACAGGAAACACAGGGATACATACACTGGTAACAGAGAGACAGGAAACACAGGGATAAATACACTGGTAACAGAGAGACAGGAAACACAGGGATAAATACACTGGCACAGAGAGACAGGAAACACAGGGATAAATACACTGGTACAGAGAGACAGGAAACACAGGGATAAATACACTGGTAACAGAGAGACAGGAAACACAGGGATAAATACACTGGTAACAGAGAGACAGGAAACACAGGGATAAATACACTGGTACAGAGAGACAGGAACACAGGGATAAATACACTGGTACAGAGAGACAGGAAACAGGGATAAATACACTGGTACAGAGAGACAGGAAACACAGGGATAAATACACTGGTACAGAGAGACAGGAAACACAGGGATAAATACACTGGTACAGAGAGACAGGAAACACAGGGATAAATACACTGGTACAGAGAGACAGGAAACACAGGGATAAATACACTGGTACAGAGAGACAGGAAACACTGGGATAAATACACTGGTAACAGAGAGACAGGAAACACAGGGATAAATACACTGGTAACAGAGAGACAGGAAACACAGGGATAAATACACTGGTAACAGAGAGACAGGAAACACAGGGATAAATACACTGGTAACAGAGAGACAGGAAACACAGGATAAATACACTGGTACAGAGAGACAGGAAACACAGGGATAAATACACTGGTACAGAGAGACAGGAAACACAGGGATAAATACACTGGTAACAGAGAGACAGGAAACACAGGGATAAATACACTGGTAACAGAGAGACAGGAAACACAGGGATAAATACACTGGTACAGAGAGACAGGAAACACAGGGATAAATACACTGGTACAGAGAGACAGGAAACAGGGATAAATACACTGGTACAGAGAGACAGGAAACACAGGGATAAATACACTGGTACAGAGAGACAGGAAACACAGGGATAAATACACTGGTACAGAGAGACAGGAAAACACAGGGATAAATACACTGGTACAGAGAGACAGGAAACACAGGGATAAATACACTGGTACAGAGAGACAGGAAACACTGGGATAAATACACTGGTAACAGAGAGACAGGAAACACAGGGATAAATACACTGGTAACAGAGAGACAGGAAACACAGGGATAAATACACTGGTAACAGAGAGACAGGAAACACAGGGATAAATACACTGGTAACAGAGAGACAGGAAACACAGGGATAAATACACTGGTACAGAGAGACAGGAAACACAGGGATAAATACACTGGTACAGAGAGACAGGAAACACAGGGATAAATACACTGGTACAGAGAGACAGGAAACACAGGGATAAATACACTGGTACAGAGAGACAGGAAACACAGGGATAAATACACTGGTACAGAGAGACAGGAAACACAGGGATAAATACACTGGTACAGAGAGACAGGAAACACAGGGATAAATGCACTGGTACAGAGAGACAGGAAACACAGGGATAAATACACTGGTACAGAGAGACAGGAAACACAGGTATAAATACACAGGTAACAGAGAGACAGGAAACACAGGGATAAATACACTGGTAACAGAGAGACAGGAAACACAGGGATAAATACACTGGTACAGAGAGACAGGAAACACAGGGATAAATACACAGGTAACAGAGAGACAGGAAACACAGGGATAAATACACTGGTAACAGAGAGACAGGAAACACAGGGTTAAATACACTGGTACAGAGAGACAGGAAACACAGGGATAAATACACAGGTAACAGAGAGACAGGAAACACAGGGATAAATACACTGGTAACAGAGAGACAGGAAACACAGGGATAAATACACTGGTACAGAGAGACAGGAAACACAGGGATAAATACACTGGTACAGAGAGACAGGAAACACCGGGATAAATACACTGGTACAGAGAGACAGGAAACACAGGGATAAATACACAGGTAACAGAGAGACAGGAAACACAGGGATAAATACACTGGTAACAGAGAGACAGGAAACACAGGGATAAATACACTGGTAACAGAGAGACAGGAAACACAGGGATAAATACACTGGTACAGAGAGACAGGAAACACAGGGATAAATACACAGGTAACAGAGAGACAGGAAACACAGGGATAAATACACTGGTACAGAGAGACAGGAAACACAGGGATAAATACACTGGTAACAGAGAGACAGGAAACACAGGGATAAATACACTGGTAACAGAGAGACAGGAAACACAGGGATAAATACACTGGTAACAGAGAGACAGGAAACACAGGGATAAATACACTGGTACAGAGAGACAGGAAACACAGGGATAAATACACTGGTACAGAGAGACAGGAAACACAGGGATAAATACACTGGTACAGAGAGACAGGAAACACAGGGATAAATACACTGGTACAGAGAGACAGGAAACACAGGGATAAATACACTGGTACAGAGAGACAGGAAACACAGGGATAAATACACTGGTACAGAGAGACAGGAAACACAGGGATAAATGCACTGGTACAGAGAGACAGGAAACACAGGGATAAATACACTGGTACAGAGAGACAGGAAACACAGGTATAAATACACAGGTAACAGAGAGACAGGAAACACAGGGATAAATACACTGGTAACAGAGAGACAGGAAACACAGGGATAAATACACTGGTACAGAGAGACAGGAAACACAGGGATAAATACACAGGTAACAGAGAGACAGGAAACACAGGGATAAATACACTGGTAACAGAGAGACAGGAAACACAGGGATAAATACACTGGTACAGAGAGACAGGAAACACAGGGATAAATACACTGGTACAGAGAGACAGGAAACACAGGGATAAATACACTGGTACAGAGAGACAGGAAACACAGGGATAAATACACTGGTACAGAGAGACAGGAAACACAGGGATAAATACACTGGTACAGAGAGACAGGAAACACAGGGATAAATGCACTGGTACAGAGAGACAGGAAACACAGGGATAAATACACTGGTACAGAGAGACAGGAAACACAGGTATAAATACACAGGTAACAGAGAGACAGGAAACACAGGGATAAATACACTGGTAACAGAGAGACAGGAAACACAGGGATAAATACACTGGTACAGAGAGACAGGAAACACAGGGATAAATACACAGGTAACAGAGAGACAGGAAACACAGGGATAAATACACTGGTAACAGAGAGACAGGAAACACAGGGTTAAATACACTGGTACAGAGAGACAGGAAACACAGGGATAAATACACAGGTAACAGAGAGACAGGAAACACAGGGATAAATACACTGGTAACAGAGAGACAGGAAACACAGGGATAAATACACTGGTACAGAGAGACAGGAAACACAGGGATAAATACACTGGTACAGAGAGACAGGAAACACCGGGATAAATACACTGGTACAGAGAGACAGGAAACACAGGGATAAATACACAGGTAACAGAGAGACAGGAAACACAGGGATAAATACACTGGTAACAGAGAGACAGGAAACACAGGGATAAATACACTGGTAACAGAGAGACAGGAAACACAGGGATAAATACACTGGTAACAGAGAGACAGGAAACACAGGGATAAATACACTGGTAACAGAGAGACAGGAAACACAGGGATAAATACACTGGTAACAGAGAGACAGGAAACACAGGGATAAATACACTGGTACAGAGAGACAGAAAACACAGGGATAAATACACTGGTAACAGAGAGACAGGAAACACAGGGATAAATACACTGGTACAGAGAGACAGGAAACACAGGGATAAATACACTGGTAACAGAGAGACAGGAAACACAGGGATAAATACACTGGGGAAAATAAGCGACACCTGGAGGGGGTGGAGACAATCTCAGGGACAGGTGAAACAGATCAGGGCGTGACGTGTGTGTGTGTGTGTGTGTGTCTGTGTGTGTGTGTATATGAGTGAGTGCATGTGTGCTAAGGTGTGGAGAATCAGAGCAGGTGCTCAGTCCAGTTCAAGTGTTCAGCAGTCTGATGGTTTGTAGATAGAAACGGTCTCTGAACCTGTTGGTATCAGACCTCATGTTCCGATACTGTCTCTCTGACGTTAAGGGAGAGAACAGCTTATGGCTGGGGTGCGTGGGATCCTTGATGATGCTGCATGCCTTCCTCAGGCACCTTTTCGACTAGATGTCCTGGATGGGTGAGAGCACGGTCCCAGTGATGTAATAGGCCGTCTTCACCACCTGCTGGGGAGCCTTGAGGTTGTGGACGGAGCAATTCCAGTACCAGGCTGTGATGCAACCGGTCAGGACGCTCTCGATGGTGCAGCGGTAGTATCTGGAGAGGACCCGGGTGGCATGCCGAATTACTTCAGCCGCCTTAGGAAGTAGAGACGCTGTTGCGCCCTCTTGACAAGAGTGGTGGTGGTGTTGGTTCATGTCAAGTCTTAGAGGGTGTGTGTGGGTGTATGTCTGTTGCTGCAGTCAGCCTGATTTAGTGGTGTGTAAATCCCCTTGTAGTGGACAGATCCAATCAGCAACAAGCCCTGAGACTCTAAGGTTACCAGTGGTATGTGTGTGTGTGTGTGTGCGTGCGTGCACACACAGGAAATTACATTTGACTACCAGAGGTGACATCCGCGGTAGAAGCTTTTTAAAGGGCCATAGAGGGATTTGACCTGCTATAATGACCTTCACATCCTGTCTCGTCTTCCCTCCCCCCCAGCCTTGAAGAGGTGTGCGGCGTCCTGAAGCGAGGGGGATTCTCTCAGGTGAATTCAGTCGGGCAGTTGGAAGGGCAGTCCTTCTGTCAGGACCCCCACTGTGTGGACGTGTTGGTGTTCCCCCCCCAGCTCAAAGCTGACCTGTACCGCACCAAGCTGCTCAGCGACAACAAGCTCATCATACAGGTACTGCTGCAAGACTGCCTGGGATATGGCACCTATTCCCTGTATAGTGCACTACATGTGACATAGGGTGCCATTTCAGACCCCAGGGCTTTGTTCTAAGCCAACAATTGAACAAAACAACGAAAGAAACATATGGCTCTATTGTACGTCAGCTTGCATCCATAAATCAAAGTCTACTTTTCGATGCAAATTCTTCCCCATCCATTGTGAATACGGAGTATCCAAAGCCCATTTTGTGCCAGTCTATGAAACCCTCCTCCTTGTTTCTGTGAGAGTATTCTAATGACTAATTCTATGGCTGCGGAGCTATAAGCTTGTCATTTTAATTTCTACTCCAATAAAGTCAAGCTGCTGCCTGCCACAGCTTCTCTGAGCGTCATGCCACACAAGCACAGTGAAATGTGATTACGAAGCCAAATTCAATTAAGCATTCAATACCACTTCTAAATTAATCACTTCCCCTCTCTCCTCGTCTTCCTCTCACTCCCCCTCTCCTCCCTTTCTCCGTGTCCTTGCTCTTGCCTTCCTCTCTTTCTTTTTTTCGTACAAAGACCGTGATATGGACACTAACTAAAGGAAGTCAAATTAGCTGGCTCTGTTATGCTATGTTCAGCACTGTCTCTAGAGGGTGGGGCTCTGCTGGTTGAAGGACATCTCCATTAATCTCTCTGTCTGCTTGCACACATTATATTCTCTCTCTCTCTCTCATCCTCTCTCTCTCTCATCCTCTCTCTCTCTCTCTCTCTCTCTCTCTCTCATCCTCTCTCTCATCCTTTCTCTCTCTCCTTTGTGGAAAAAGGCTGTAGTCAAGTCGTAACCCTACCTCTCTCTTTCCTTCTCTCCCTCCCCTTCTGCCCCCCTCCTGTCTCCCCCCTTCACTCTCTCCCTTCTATCTTTCCCTTCCCCCTCTACCCCCCTCTCACCCACACTTCTCTAGGATAAGTGGTGTAGCGTCGGTCCCTGTGTGGTGCGCTCTCTGTTGCTCCCAGACGGGGACGTCCTGATGGCTGGCTCCTCCTCCGGCCTTACCATGTCACACACCGCCTCCCTGGTCACCCACGGCAACGCCCATGGCAACAGCCAGTCAAAAGTGTTCGTCTGTGTTGGCGACCGCCCACCCGCCCAGAGGGAGGAGCTACAGGAGGTCCTTGCCAATATGGCCTGCAAGAGTACGTGGGATCCGTCTGTGTGTGTGTGTGTGTGTGTAAGTCAACTGTCGCTAGCTACTTTCCATTTAAGCGTGTACTGTTGGCACGATATGGTTGTGGTCCTCTGTAGCTCAGTGGGTAGAGCATGACGCTTAGAACGGTAGAATAGTTGGGCAGAGTTTTCTGGGACCACCCTTACGTAAAATGTGTGCACGCTTTAAGTAAGTCGCTTTGGATAAGAGACACGTCTGGTAAATAGGTATGTATTACTATTGTGGTTGTGTTCTTGGGAGAAATGTTACTGAGTCCCAGTGTGGGTTGGTTCATGCTACAGACCTACTGTATATGTGTGTCTGAGTGTTTGAGTTTGTCTGGTCAGACGTGAAGCTGATCCCTATGAGTTTCCTGTCTCTGGACCCATGTGACCTGAGACTCCAGCGGGTCCGGGTCATCCTGCTGACCCCCCAGTGCTCCGTGTCTGCAGTCAGCAACCCTGTTGAGTTCATACTGCAGGAGAACGGAGGTACTGCTTCGCATACCCCAACACACTACACCCCATATACCCTGTATATTACCACGTATATACCCTCCATATTACCAACCATCTACCATCCATATTACCACCCCTATACCCTCCATATTACCACCGCTATACCCTCCATATTACCACCACTGTACCCTACATATTACACCCCTATACCCTCCATATTACCACCTATATACCCTCCATATTACACCCCTATACCCTCCATATTACCACCTTTATACCCTCCATATTACCATCTACAGTGAGGGAAAATAGTACTTGATCCCCTGCTGATTTTGTACGTTTTCCCATTGACAAAGAAATGATCGGTCTATAATTTTAATGGTAGGTTTATTTGAACAGTGAGAGACAGAATAACAACAACAAAAATCTAGAAAAACACATGTTTTGCATTTTAATGAGGGAAATAAGTATTTGACCCCTCTGCAAAACATGACTTAGTACTTGGTGGCAAAACCCTTGTTGGCAATCACAGAGGTCAGACATTTCTTGTAGTTGGCCACCAGGTTTGCACACATCTCAGGAGGGATTTTGTCCCACTCCTCTTTGCATGTCTTCTCCAAGTCATGAAGGTTTCGAGGCTGACGTTTGGCAACTCAAACCTTCAGCTCCCTCCACAGGATTAAGGTCTGGAGACTGGCTAGGCCACTCCAGGACCTTAATATGCTTCTTCTTGAGCCACTCCTTTGTTGCCTTGGCCATGTGTTTTGGGTCATTGTCATGCGGGAATAACCATCCACAACCCATTTTCCATGCCCTGGCTGAGGGAAGGAGGTTCTCACCCAAGATTTGACAGTCCATCGTCCCTTTGATGCGGTGAAGTTGTCCTGTCCCCTTAGCAGAAAAACACCCCCAAAGCATAATGTTTCCACCTCCATGTTTGACGGTGGGGATGGTGTTCTTGGGGTCATAGGCAGCATTCCTCCTCCTCCAAACACGGCGAGTTGAGTTGATGCCAAAGAGCTCCATTTTGGTCTCATCTGACCACAACACTTTCACCCAGTTGTCCTCTGAATCATTCAGATGTTCATTGGCAAACTTCAGACGGGCATGTATATGTGCTTTCTTGAGCAGGTGGACCTTGCGGGCGCTGCAGGATTTCAGTCCTTCACAGCGTAGTGTGTTACCAATTGTTTTCTTGGTGACTATGGTCCCAGCTGCCTTGAGATCATAGACAAGATCCTCCCGTGTAGTTCTGGGCTGATTCCTCACCGTTCTCATGATCATAGACCTTAGTGCCTTAGTGCTGCTTTTGATACCATCGATCACCACATTCTTTTGGAGAGATTGGAAACCCAAATTGGTCTACACGGACAAGTTCTGGCCTGGTTTAGATCTGATCTGTCGGAAAGATATCAGTTTGTCTCTGTAAATGGTTTGTCCTCTGACAAATCAACTGTAAATTTCGGTGTTCCTCAAGGTTCCGTTTTAGGACCACTATTGTTTTCACTATATATTTTACCTCTTGGGGATTTTACTCGAAAACATAATGTTAACTTTCACTGCTATGCGGATGACACACAGCTGTACATTTCAATGAAACATGGTGAAGCCCCAAAATTGCCCTTGCTAGAAGCATGTGTTTCAGACATAAGGAAGTGGATGGCTGCAAACGTTCTACTTTTAAACTCGGACAAAACAGAGATGCTTGTTCTAGGTCCCAAGAAACAAAGAGATCTTCTGTTGAATTTGACAATTCATCTTAATGGTTGTACAGTCATCTCAAATAAAACTGTGAAGGACCTCGGCGTTACTCTGGACCCTGATCTCTCTTTTGAAGAACATATCAAGACCATTTCAAGGACAGCTTTTTTCCATCTACGTAACATTGCAAAAATCTGAAGCTTTCTGTCCAAAAATGACGCAGAAAAATTAATCCATGCTTTTGTCACTTCTAGGTTAGACTACTGCAATGCTCTACTTTCCGGCTATCCGGATAAAGCACTAAATAAACTTCAGTTAGTGCTAAATACGGCTGCTAGAATCCTGACTAGAACCAAAAAAATGGATCATATTACTCCAGTGCTAGCCTCCCTACACTGGCTTCCTGTCAAAGCAAGGGCTGATTTCAAGGTTTTACTGCTAACCTACAAAGCATTACATGGGCTTGCTCCTACCTATCTCTCTGATTTGGTCCTGCCGTACATACCTACACGTACGCTACGGTCACAAGACGTAGGCCTCCTAATTGTTCCTAGAATTTCTAAGCAAACAGCTGGAGGCAGGGCTTTCTCCTATAGAGCTCCATTTTTATGGAACGGTCTGCCTACCCATGTCAGAGACGCAAACTCGGTCTCAACCTTTAAGTCTTTACTGAAGACTCATCTCTTCAGTGGGTCATATGATTGAGTGTAGTCTGGCCCAGGAGTGGGAAGGTGAACGGAAAGGCTCTGGAGCAACGAACCGCCCTTGCTGTCTCTGCCTGGCCGGTTCCCCTCTTTCCACTGGGATTCTTTGCCTCTAACCCTATTACAGGGGCTGAGTCACTGGCTTACTGGGGCTCTCTCATGCCGTCCCTGGAAGGGGTGCGTCACCTGAGTGGGTTGATTCACTGATGTGGTCATCCTGTCTGGGTTGGCGCCCCCCCTTGGGTTGTGCCATGGCGGAGATCTTTGTGGGCTATACTCGGCCCTGTCTCAGGATGGTAAGTTGGTGGTTGAAGATATCCCTCTAGTGGTGTGGGGGCTGTGCTTTGGCAAAGTGGGTGGGGTTATATCCTTCCTGTTTGGCCCTGTCCGGGGGTGTCCTCGGATGGGTCCACAGTGTCTCCTGACCCCTCCTGTCTCAGCCTCCAGTATTTATGCTGCAGTAGTTTATGTGTCGGGGGGCTAGGGTCAGTTTGTTATATCTGGAGTACTTCTCCTGTCCTATTCGGTGTCCTGTGTGAATCTAAGTGTGCATTCTCTAATTCTCTCCTTCTCTCTTTCTTTCTCTCTCTCGGAGGACCTGAGCCCTAGGACCATGCCCCAGGATTACCTGACATGATGACTCCTTGCTGTCCCCAGTCCACCTGGCCGTGCTGCTGCTCCAGTTTCAACTGTTCTGCCTTCTTATTATTCGAACATGCTGGTCATTTATGAACATTTGAACATCTTGGCCATGTTCTGTTATAATCTCCACCCGGCACAGCCAGAAGAGGACTGGCCACCCCACATATGCTCTCTCTAATTCTCTATTTTTTTCTCTCTCTCGGAGGACCTGAGCCCTAGGACCATGCCCCAGGACTACCTGACATGATGACTCCTTGCTGTCCCCAGTCCATCTGACCGTGCTGCTGCTCCAGTTTCAACTGTTCTGCCTTATTATTATACGACCATGCTGGTCATTTATGAACATTTGAACATCCTGGCCATGTTCTGTTATAATCTCCACCCGGCACAGCCAGAAGAGGACTGGCCACCCCACATAGCCTGGTTCCTCTCTAGGTTTCTTCCTAGGTTTTGGCCTTTCTAGGGAGTTTTTCCTAGCCACCGTGCTTCTACACCTGCATTGCTTGCTGTTTGGGTTGGGTTTCTGTACAGCACTTTGAGATATCAGCTGATGTACGAAGGGCTATATAAATACATTTGATTTGATTTGATCATTGCAACTCCACGAGGTGAGATCTTGCATGGAGCCCCAGGCCGAGGGAGATTGACAGTTCTTTTGTGTTTCTTCCATTTGCGAATAATCGCACCAGCTGTTGTCACTTTCTCACCAAGCTGCTTGGCGATGGTCTTGTAGCCCATTCCAGCCTTGTGTAGGTCTACAATCTTATCCCTGACATTCTTGGAGAGCTCTTTGGTCTTGGCCATGGTGGAGAGTTTGGAATCTGATTGATTGCTTCTGTGGACAGGTGTCTTTTATACAGGTAACAAGCTGAGGTTAGGAGCTCTCCCTTTAAGAGTGTGCCCCTAATCTCAGCTCGTTACCTGTATAAAAGACACCTGGGAGCCTGAAATCTTTCTGATTGAGAGGGGGTCAAATACTTATTTCCCTCATTAAAATGCAAAACATGCGTTTTTCTGTATTTTTTTGTTGTTATTCTGTCTCTCACTGTTCAAATAAACCTACCATTAAAATTATAGACGGATAATTTCTTTGTCAGTGGGCAAACGTACAAAATCAGCAGGGGATCAAATACTTTTTCCCCTCCCTGTATATACCCCTTATACCTCAAATCATACCCTCAACCCTGTTGAGTTCATAACTGTAGGAGAACGGAGGTACAGCTTACCCTTGAATTGGCTTCTGCTTAATCTAAAATCAACCCAAATTAGATTACAGATGAGCAGAAGTGTAAAGACATCTTGGTTTCAGACACAGACCTGCTCCAGGACCTGTCACAGGGTTCCATAGCCCAGACCAAGCTGGACACACTGGTGGCCCAGCAGAAGAGAGACATCATCCATGCCCTGAAGTGTGAGTGTGAGAACGTACAGAGAGAGAGAGAGAGAGACGGTGTTTACGTGTGTGTACACACACACACACACACACACACACACCCCCTCTCTCACAAATGATCTAATCTCATCTGCAATTATAGCTGAGTTCCCCTCTGAGAGGCTCTAAGTCTTAATTAGAAATGCTAGTGTTTCCTGGTCTGGTCAGCATGACTACTGTTAGCTCCAAAACAACGACTCAGTAACCTTCCCATGCTGTGCACTTTCCCTCATACAGACACAGGGCTGGTCTAAAGAGACAGGTTGAAGAAACACAGCAAACCCAACCAGTTATTCATGTCTTATTGTATGAACTCCGTGTGGGCTGGATCATGTTAATCTAGGGTGTGTGTGTGTGTGTGTGTGTGTGTGTGTGCGTGTGTGCGTGTGTGCGTGTGTGTGTGTGTGTGTGTGTGTGTGACGGAAACCCATCTTCTCTAATCACACGGTCATTGATCGGGCTCAAATGGTTTTGCCAGCAGCGGCAGATCCTCTCTAACGGGCCGTTAATGAATGGCAGATGGCTATCGACCCACCCGTTGGCACGGTGACTGGCGGTGCTGCATCTCTTTTGATGTTTACAAGTATTTTCTTATTGGATATTGTAACAGCACACATCTGTTGTGTTTATTACCATAGGTCAAATATTTGGTCTCATTAACTAAGTCTATTGTTCTCACTTAGCAGAAATCAGCTTGGGGGGGGGGGGGGGGGGGGGGGGGGGATCTAAGCATCCAAAGAAATGGTTGGCTGGAATCAGCAGCTGGTGCAAGGCAACAGGGGAATGAAATGAGAAATGCTTCATATACGTGAACTGTTTAAAGAAAAATAACATGTATACATGCTCTGCTTCAAAGCCCCTTAGTGAGGATTTGTGTGCAGTGGAATGTGAAAAACAATTGTCGGCTTAGCTGTCTTTGCCGTCATCCGCTGTGCTTCGTTGGAGATATATTCATTGATGTTCATTCGTGGTTGTGATTTGTGAGTGTGAACATGTTTCATTTGCATGTTGAATATGTTATTTTATGTGTGTGTGTTGATATGCCTTGTGGGGCTGTGTGCTAATACTGTAGGTGTGTGTTTATTTAACGTGAGTGTGTGTGTGTGTGTGTGTTTGCATGTGTCTGTGTGTTTGCACATTTGTGTCCAGTCCCCAAGGTGCAGGTGGTGGTGTACTCTACCTGCTCCTTGTACCCTGAGGAGAATGAAGAGGTGGTGAGGGGAGCTCTGGAACAGGCTGGGCCTACCGAGGGACCCAAACTACAAGCCTTCAGGTTAGTCTCTTTCTTTCTCTCTCTGTCTCTCTCTCTCTCTCTCTCTGTTTCTTTTTCGCTCTCTTCCTCCCCCTCTCAACCCCACTCCCCCCTTTCCCCCTTCTCTGTCTCTCTATCTCTCTCTGTCTCTCTCTCCCTCTCTATGGCTCACCTCCCTCTCAAACTTTAGCACCCCAGGTAGGACCTAAAGGCCTGCCATTAGAGATGAAATCATTATCAGCTCCAAAACAAAGAAACTCTTTCCTCGTTATCTCGTGGGTAGTTTTCCCTGTGTGGATATTGTTCTTGAAGATTATTTTACAACAGTTCTTCACAGCCCCAGGCTTAAACAGCTATACCTAAGACTATTGGTAGGGATTGTATTGACTTGTGGCCTGTGAATGATTTATTAACTCTGTCTGTGCATTTATTAACTCTGTGTGTGTGTGTGCGCATGTATCCTTCGCTGCATGCGTTGTGTGTGACTGTGCGTGCGTGTTGTCCAGGCCGAGCTCTTCCTTACCCACATCTCTGGGCCGAGCTGAGGAGAGAGCAGGGTGTCCGTTCTTCAGACTGGATCCTTCAGACGAAACTAACGGCTGTTTCCTAGCTGTACTCACCAGAGAGGTGAGAGAGACACGGAGAGAGAGAGAGAGAGAGAGAGACCCCTGTTGTGATACAGTACTTGTAATTCACCAACCTTTCAAGATCACTTTCGCAGTCAAAATGCAAGCCGAGATTTACTGCTTAGAACAAAAACAAATACAAAAACACGACTTAAAAAATGTACGCCTATGTAACATTAACCTAATACAAGCAGTTGTGTAGGAATGAGTTTAGTGCAGTAGGTCTAATACATTATCACAGCATATTGGCAATGCTTGGCCTGCCAGTACTGTTCTTCTCAGGCCATATTTTATTTTAAAAATTGATAACAAAATAGATCAGTTGTCGTATCACTTGCGAGGCACAGCTGAGAATAAATGTAAATTATTTGCTAATAATTAGCTTTTTTATTTGACTGGACTGATGGTACCTTCATCTGATGGACAGTCTCAGCAGGGGGAGGCAGAAAGCAGCAGAGGGTCTGCCTCTCACAGTTCTGCTCTCTCCTTTCCTCCGGTGAGACTGACCAGAGAGAGGGGACACCGTCACATTATTTCTGCCTCATGCACAAATTCATGTTGTTCCTATGACCAGAGAAAGTGAAATATTCCTCGATATTAAAATAAACACGACGAGCTGCCAATAATACAAACTCAGGCGTATTGATACACTTGGCTACTCATTCATTGCAGCTGAAGCACGAGTGGAAGTAGGGAGAAGTAAAAGTTAGGTTTTGTAAAAGTGCTGAATAAAAACAGTGTTGACAGTGCTGAATAAAAACAGTGCTGAATAAAAACGGTGTTGACAGTGCTGAATAAAAACTGTGTTGACAGTGCTGAATAAAAACAGTGTTGACAGTGCTGAATAAAAACAGTGTTGACAGTGATGAATAAAAACAGTGTTGACAGTGATGAATAAAAACAGTGCTGACAGTGCTGAATAAAAACAGTGTTGACAGTGCTGAATAAAAACAGTGTTGAATAAAAACAGTGCTGACAGTGCTGAATAAAAACAGTGTTGACAGTGCTGAATAAAAACAGTGCTGAATAAAAACAGTGTTGACAGTGCTGAATAAAAACAGTGTTGACAGTGCTGAATAAAAACAGTGTTGACAGTGATTAATAAAAACAGTGTTGACAGTGTTGAATAAAAACAGTGTTGACAGTGCTGAGTAAAAACAGTGCTGAATAAAAACAGTGTTGGCAGTGCTGAATAAAAACAGTGCTGACAGTGCTGAATAAAAACAGTGCTGACAGTGCTGAATAAAAACAGTGTTGACAGTGATGAATAAAAACAGTGTTGACAGTGCTGAGTAAAAACAGTGCTGAATAAAAACAGTGTTGACAGTGATGAATAAAAAATGTGTTGACAGTGCAGAATAAAAAATGTGTTGACAGTGCCGAATAAAAACAGTGTTGACAGTGGGGAATAAAAAAAGTGCTGAATAAAAACAGTGTTGACAGTGCTGAGTAAAAACAGTGCTGAATAAAAACAGTGTTGACAGTGCTGAATAAAAAATGTGTTGACAGTGCTGAATAAAAACAGTGTTGACAGTGCTGAATAAAAACAGTGCTGAATAAAAACAGTGTTGACAGTGAAGAATAAAAACTGTGTTGACAGTGCAGAATAAAAACTGTGTTGACAGTGAAGAATAAAAACAGTGTTGACAGTGCAGAATAAAAACAGTGTTGACAATGCAGAATTAAAACAGGGTTGACAGTGCTGAATAAAATCTCGCTCATAATAAACAGCAGCTCTTTGCTGTATTCTATGACAGTCTCTCCCTGGTCATGGCTGTAGGAATGATGATTTGAGCTATCCGATTGGCCAGGGCGGTAGGCACACTTGATGTAGCCACAGCTCTCCTGGTCCACCGGGTAGGCAGAGTTTGTTCCTTCAGACTACTTATATGACTCAAAATGGGCACAATTTGCCTACCTGGCACGCAGGACTTCTGAATCAAGTGCACCTACTGCCAACAGCCCAGAATGATTTTTTTTAAATTAGAAAGGATCACAAGGCTTTATCGAAATGTCTGGTAATCGACTTGGAATGCCTTGGCGATCGACCGGTTGGTGACCACTGAGCTAGACTATGTATTCCCCTCTGAGAAGACCCACTATCATCAGCAGTATGCTACATCAGCAGTATGACCAGTGTCCTCAGCCATCTGAGCCACTGGGAGAAATGTATTTAGCTCAGAACACATCCCCCTGCTCCTAGAATGCATTGAGTGGACCCTTCCGAGCCTCTATAGACACAGGGAAAGTCCAGCCTCAGTGCTGAACACTTCAGGGTTGATTTTTATCGCTACTGTCTGTATACGAGGCTATACGTGTTTTGGCTGCAGACTTGTTTGTTTATGAGTAACCTCCCCGGGGGTCTCGATGTACTCCTCCCCCCCCCCCCCCCCCCCTCCCGTGATGTACTGAGCCGTACACATCCTTCCACACATCCACTGACGGATCCCTGGCTCACGTCTGAGAGAGAGGAACTCCCCCGTCCTCCATATACATTCATCTGGCCACAGAAATAGCACCACACAGCTGAGAGAGAGAGAGAGACAGAGAGGGGGGGGGGGGGAAGAGAGAGCGAGGGGGGAGGAAGATGGAGAGAGAGACAGAGAAACATTGAGAGAGGTCTCTAAGAACGGATGCGACAATATGGAGGGAGGACATTTAGGGACCATTCAGACAGAGAAGAGTTGAGTTGAGAAAGGCAGCCTGCTTCATGTAAGAGAAATACACAGAAAAGAGAACGTGCTTGTCATCTCTTGTGAGTTTCTGAAGGAGTTTGGAGGTTTACAAAGTCTAGAACATTTTGGATGTTTTGACGGGTGGAAAGGAGGCTGAAGGGGAGAGGAGCGGAGATGAAGGAGAAGGGGGTGGAGAAGGAAGTGGAGAGGTGAGGTGAAGGGGAAGGGGGTGGAGAAGGAAGTGGTGAGGTGAGGTGAAGGGGAAGGGGTGGAGAAGGAAGTGGTGAGGTGAAGGGGAAGGGGGTGGAGAAGGAAGTGGAGAGGTGAGGTGAAGGGGAGAGGGTGTGAGGTGAAGGGGAGAGGAGGTGAGGTGAAGGGGAGAGGAGGTGAGGTGAAGGGGAGAGGGGGTGAGGTGAAGGGGAGAGGGGTGAGTTGAAGGGGAGAGGGGGTGAGGTGAAGGTGAGATGAAGGGGAGAGGAGGTGAGGTGAAGGGGAGAGGGGGTGAGGTGAAGGGGAGAGGGGTGAGTTGAAGGGGAGAGGGGGTGAGGTGAAGGTGAGATGAAGGGGAGAGGAGGTGAGGTGAAGGGGAGGTGAGGTGAAGGGGAGAGGAGGTGAAGGGGACAGGGGGTGGGGTGAAGGGGAGATGAGGTGAAGGGGAGAGTTAAGACAGTTTAAATGAGAGACAGGGAGTAAGCAGAAAGCTGACATCATGGCCTCTGTGTGCGTGACAGAGGGGAAGGCATAGCTGCAGTTGAGATCAGGTGAAACTGAGAGCAGAGAAGGTGACAGGTTCTAGGTCATACCTCTGAGAGAAGGAAGGAAAGAGGGGGAGCGAGAGGAGAGAGGGGGAGGATGGAGAGAACTGAAGGCTAGAAGAAGACTGAGTGTTTGGGGCACAGAAATAGGCAGCAGGACTTCTTTCCATCTACTACCTGAGATAGAGTGCGGAGCGAGGGAAGAGGTAGAAGGAGAGAAGAGAGTAAAAGAGACAGTGAGAAAGAGGAAGATCTGAAGGTGAAAAGATCAGCAT
The DNA here is from genome assembly GCF_002021735.2 of Oncorhynchus kisutch. Lineage (NCBI taxonomy): Eukaryota > Metazoa > Chordata > Actinopteri > Salmoniformes > Salmonidae > Oncorhynchus > Oncorhynchus kisutch. The sequence continues at coordinate 32,828,476 of NC_034192.2, read as the reverse complement.
TGAGGTCATGAAGACAGACATGTACAGCCTTGAAGGTAGAGCTGGAGAGGAGGAGGAGAGGAGAACGAAGGAAAGTATCAGAGGAAGCAGACAAGCCTGAGAAAAGGTGACCGGAACGAGAGGTTGAGAGGAGGAAGGAGGGAGATGAAAGAAGAGGGCTGCTATGGAGGAGAGAGACAGAGAGAGACATGGTACTGCCAGGAGGTTTTCATCCAGAGAACCCTATGGAAGAGAAAGTGTATGTTGATATCTGCTTACTTCAGTTCAATGCTGTCATCATTTTTGGGGGGAATTCAGCTCAATGCTGTCATATTTTCCCAGAGTATTATGGTGATTGACTTGGCTGTCTATGTTGATGTGGAAGAGTGGAGATGTCTTTCTCTCTCTGTTCTCTTCAGTCTCTCGTCTATTTTCTCTCTCTCCCTTTCCCTCAATGCTGTTCCTGTCTTCTTCTTTCACATCAATGTCAACTAAACTCTTTCTTTTTGTTTTACGGTCTCTCTCTCATGTAGTCTCTCATACAATGTCGATCTATCTCACACTAACCACTCTCACAGATTCCTTTCTCCCTGGTTCTCGCGTTTGCAGTTTCTCTCCATCCCACTCTCTCCTGCAGTTTCTCTCCTCTCTCCCTCTCTCTCTCTGTAGGTGGGTCTTAAGTGAGACTTCAGTCACCGCAGCTGAGCTGTGCTTTACTGGGCTTTAGATGCTAAGTGTGGTGCAGTGGAGAAATGATGATGGAGAAGCTACTTTCACAGAGCCACAGCCGCTGTACCGCTAGTCTAGCTTCCTGCCTGCCCACCTAGCTTGCTGCCTGCCCACCTAGCTTCCTGCCTGTCCACCTAGCTTCCTGCCTGCCCACCTAGCTTCCTGCCTGCCCACCTAGCTTCCTGCCTGTCCACCTAGCTTCCTGCCTGCCCACCTAGCTTCCTGCCTGCCCACCTAGCTTCCTGCCTGCCCACCTAGCTTCCTGCCTGTCCACCTAGCTTCCTGCCTGCCCACCTAGCTTCCTGCCTGTCCACCTAGCTTCCTGCCTGCCCACCTAGCTTCCTGCCTGTCCACCTAGCTTCCTGCCTGCCCACCTAGCTTCCTGCCTGCCCACCTAGCTTCTTGCCTGCCCACCTAGCTTCCTGCCTGCCCACCTAGCTTCCTGCCTGCCCACCTAGCTTCCTGCCTGCCCACCTAGCTTCCTGCCTGCCCACCTAGCTTCCTGCCTGTTCACCTAGCTTCCTGCCTGCCCACCTAGCTTGCTGCTTGGCTGCTTAAGGAGACGCGGTCGGCCAAACAGGCCCCTATAATCCAAATTCCCAAGCATGGCCACATTAAGGATATTTCTCCACATGACGAAACCTGCTCTACTCTACCGTTTACGACACACTGGGTTATCAAGCAATTTTCTCCCTCTCTCTTTCTCTCTCTCAGGGTGCGACAAGAGTTCTCTCTCTCTTTCCCTCCGTCCTTCACAGCGTCTGTTCATCCCCCCTGTCAGCCATCACATTTATACCTCCACAGACAGGGATGAAAAGATCATCAAATGGCTATAATAGCACCTCAAACGGGCTTCTTTCCACCCCTAATAAACTCAGCTAATCAAAAGTTATTGTGGCACTCTGAGAAGCGCCGTAAAAATAGCAATTAGATAAGTGTGGGAATGCAGTTTCACTGGGAGCGGGCGTCAGGTTGGACCCGGTGAAATCATTTTATGAGGTTTTCATACAAGAACAGCTAGGGACCATAAACTCGGTGTTGGGACTCAAATCAAATCAAATGTTGTTGGTCACATACGCGTGGCTAGCAGATGTTAATGCGAGTGTAGCGAAATGCTCGTGCTTCTAGTTCCAACATTGCAGTAATATCCAACAAGTAACCTAACAATTCCCCAACAACTACCTAATACACACAAATCTAAAGGGGTGAATGAGAATATGTACATGTAAGTATATGGATGAGCGATGGCCGAGCGCCATAGGCAAGGTGCAGTAGATGGTATAAAATACAGTATATACATGCGATATGAGTAATGTATGATATGTAAACATTATTAAAGTGGCATTATTTCAAGTGACTAGTGATCCATCACAGCGTTGACTGTGATGTGTCTGGACTCCTGCAGTGGGACTGTCCACATCACAGATTTGCAGCGCTCTTTAAATGTCCCCATATCGAGAGACGGTTAGAGTCGTGTCATACACAGGCAGAATTTAGAATCACGTGCGTGTTTGTCTTAGCTTGTAAGTAGGCAAGTAGAATTGCACAGTAGAGGTGGGAGTTTATATTTTTCCTGGTTATCAGAGGTGCGGCGAGAATGGCACAACTGGGACAAACAGTTTGTGGTACGGTGTATGTACTTGTTTAGGACCTACACCACCGTTCAAAAGTTTGGGGTCACTTAGAAATGTCCTTGTTTTTAAAATAACATCCAATTGATCAGAAATACAGTGTAGGCATTGTTAATGTTGTAAATGACTATTGTAGCTGGAAACGGCAGATTTTTTTATGGAATATCTACATAGGTGTACAGAGGCCCATTATCAGCAACCATCACTCCTGTGTTCCAATGGCACGTTGTGTTAGCTAATCCAAGTTTATCATTTTAAAAGGCTAATTGATCATCAGAAAACCCTTTTGCAATTATGTTAACACAACTGAAAACTGTTGTTCTGATTAAAGAAGCAATAAAACTGGCCTTCTTTAGACTAGTTGAGTATCTGGAGCACCAGCATTTGTGGGTTCGATTACAGGCTCAAAATGTCCAGAAACAAAGTAAAAACTAGTCAGTCTATTCTTGTTCTGAGAAATGATGACTATTCCATGCGAGAAATTGCCAAGAAACTGAAAATATCGTTCAACGCTGTGTACTACTCCCTTCACAGAACAGCACAAACTGTCCCTAACCAGAATAGAAAGAGGAGTGGGAGGCCCCGGTGCACAACTGAGCAAGAGGACAAGTACATTAGAGTGTCTAGTTTGAGAAACAAACGCCTCACAAGTCCTCAACTGGCAGCTTCATTAAATAGTACCCGCAAAACACCAGTCTCAACGTCAACAGCGAAGAGGCGACTCCGGGATGCTGGCCTTCTAGGCAGAGTTCCTCTGTCCAGTGTCTGTGTTCTTTTGCCCATCTTAATCATTTCTTTTTATTGGCCAGTCTGAGATATGGCTTTTTCTTTGCAACTCTGCCTAGAAGGCCAGCATCCCAGAGTAGCCTCTTCACTGTTGAGGTTGAGACTGGTGTTTTGTGCTTTTTTTTCAAAAACAAGGCCATTTCTAAGTGACACCAAACTTTTGAATGGTAGAGTATGTTGTGTATGGTGGTGTTTGTGGTTTGTTGCTGCACACAAGTTTAACAGTGTGCCCAGGTAGAGAGGATGATTTAAGAGGCTTGAACAGAAGTGAGGGGGGATGGGGTGGATGTGAGATTTAAAGGGATGAGGAGGGAGAGAAGAGAAGGAGAGGGGAGAGGGAGGTAAAGGAGGAGAGGGGGAGGGAGAGAATCTGTTGAATAATTCAGCGCCCCCTGTCTGTGTGAGTTAGCATCAACACAGTCTGTGCAACCCCAAAAGACCCTCCCGTACACATCTGCAAAACAACTCAAATGTACACACACACACACACACACACACAAACACTCAAATACACCACACACCCTTCCTTTCTCTCAGTAAGTGTGAATTATTCAGTTGGTGGGGAGAGGAGAGCTGTGTGGGTAGGAGCTGTGACAGCAGGTGACCCTGCAGCAGGAAGAAAGGACATGGTGCCTCCCTCTCCTCTCTGCTCTCTTCTCTGCTCTTGCTGTCTTCTCCTCTGCTCTCCTCTTGCTGTCTCCTCCTCTCTTATCCTCTGCTCTCTTCTCCTCTGCTCCCCTCTCCTCCCCTCCCCTCCCCTCTGCTCTCCTCTCTGCTCTGCTCTCCTCTTGCTCTCTTCTCTGCTCTCCTGTCCTCTGCTCTCTTCTCCTCTGCTCCCCTCCCCTCTGCTCTCCTCTCTTCTCCTCTGCTCTCTTCTCCTCTCTGCTCTGCTCTCCTCTTGCTCTCTTCTCTGCTCTCCTGTTCTCTGCTCTCTTCTACTCTGCTCTCCTCTTGCTGTCTTGTCCTCTGCTCTCTTCTCCTCTCTTCTCTGCTCTGCTCTCCTCTTGCTCTCTTCTCTGCTCTCTTCTCCTCTGCTCTCCTCTTGCTGTCTTGTCCTCTGCTCTCTTCTACTCTGCTCTCCTCTTGCTGTCTTGTCCTCTGCTCTCTTCTCCTCTGTTCTCTGCTCTGCTCTCCTCTTGCTCTCTTCTCTGCTCTCTTCTCCTCTGCTCTCCTCTTGCTGTCTTGTCCTCTGCTCTCTTCTCCTCTGCTCTCCTCTTGCTGTCTTGTCCTCTGCTCTCCTCTTGCACTCGTCTCTGCTCTTCTCTCCTCTGCTCTCCTCTCCTCTGCTCTCATCTCCTCTTGCTGCCTTCTCTCCTCTTGCTGTCTTCTCTCTTCTCCTCTGCTCTCCTCTTGCTGTCTTGTCCTCTGCTCTCTTCTCCTCTCTTCTCTGCTCTGCTCTCCTCTTGCTCTCTTCTCTGCTCTCTTCTCCTCTGCTCTCCTCTCCTCTGCTCTCCTCTGCTCTCATCTCCTCTTGCTGCCTATCTCCTCTTGCAGAGCAGAGGAGAAGATTGCAGAGAGGAGAGGGAGGCACCATGTCCTTTCTTCCTGCTTCAGGGTCACCTGCTGTCTCTCTTCTGCTCTTCTCTGCTCTCCTCTGCTCTCTTCTCCTCTCCTCTGCTCTCTTCTCCTCTCCTCTGCTCTCTTCTCCTCTCCTCTGCTCTCTTCTCCTCTGCTCTGTTCTCCTCTCCTCTGCTCTCCTCTCTTCTCCTCTCCTCTCCTCTGCTCTCTTCTCCTCTCTCTTCTCCTCTCCTCTGCTCTCTTCTCCTCTGCTCTCTTCTCCTCTGCTCTCTTCTGCTCTCCTCTCTTCTCCTCTCCTCTGCTCTCTTCTCCTCTCTCTTCTCCTCTCCTCTGCTCTCTTCTCCTCTCCTCTGCTCTCCTCTCTTCTCCTCTCCTCTGCTCTCTTCTCCTCTCTCTTCTCCTCTCCTCTGCTCTCTTCTCCTCTCTCTTCTCCTCTCCTCTGCTCTCTTCTCCTCTCTCTTCTCCTCTCCTCTGCTCTCTTCTCCTCTCTCTTCTCCTCTCCTCTGCTCTCTTCTCCTCTCCTCTCTTCTCTGCTCTCCTCTCTCCTCTAAAGTACTATTGACAGATTACTTGACACTCATAAAACACTCATCTTTACATTGCATAGACTCTGTTTGCATTACAAAGTACTGTATATCCAACCTCTTTTGCCGTAAAATGATCGCATGGTTTAAACTTGTTCCAGTATCTCCTCCTTACTCTCTCCATATTCCTTTCCTGACAGCCCGACCTGGAAGAGATCGAGTCTGCACAGGAAGTGCTTGCCAGGGCAGCAGCCACGGGCCTATTGGATGGGATCGATTCCAACAAGCCAACCAGGAAGGAGAGGCGTGGCCGACAGACCCACCAGGCACCAATCAGTCACGCCCGCTCAGCTCATACACGCCCACACGCCACCGCCAGCAGCCAATCCAGAGTCATGGAGTTCCTTAACCGTGAGACCAAGGGTAGTAGCTCCGCCACTACGGTGGGGTCGACCAATGGAGGTCTGTCGCAACGAGGTCAGTTCATTCACACACACAGTTTCACTCCTAACACATGCATACTCAACTGCTCTTTCTGTGTCGTACTAGTCCAAAGGCCCTCGAGCTATCACACACTCTCTTCTCCATCTCTTCCTTTCGCCTCATTCCTCTCTCACACTCCACAATCCCCCTCTTCCTCTTTCTCTGTCCTCTAGGTAAAGCCAAGCCTGCTCGCCGACGCCCTCCCAAGCCCTCCCTCTCCAACAGTACCTCCTACACCTCCCCTTACTCCACCCCTAACCCCGCCTCCAGCCTCTCCAGGAAGAATCAGACCTGCCTCATCAACACTGCAGCCGCACACAACAACCGCCACTCGCCTACCGCCACAGACCCCAACCCCCCTGCTGCCCCTCTCACCACAGCCCCCTTCACCCCCCTGGTCCACCCTGGCCCCCCTAAGGGTCGTCAGGAGGTGCTGCGACCCGTGGCCCTCACCCTGCCCCCGGTCCTGTTCCCTGGGTACTCCCCCCCGGCCAGACAGATACGGAACCTCCCTCCGCCCCCCCAGAGGTCCAACCCCACCCTGCCTTACTACCAGTGGAAGACCTCACCCACCCAGGTGCCCCTGATCAAGTCCTCTGGTAGTGTCAACGAAAAGCCTGTCGTCAAACACCCTCGCCCCTGGCTCTGACACGGCACACAGGACAATACTTCAGGCAAATACACCCTCAAATACTGAAGACAAAAAACACACTACCATACACTGAAATATAGAATACATGTTACACACACACACACACACATACATACATACATACATATACATATAAATACACACTCACATACATATATATATTATATATACACACATACATATATACACACATATGCAAGTTACATTCACACACAGTGTCCATAGTGCTGTCACTATTATAGTTTTAAAGCAAAAAGAATAAAGCACCTTTAGTCATTTCACTTTAATACTTTTCGTATGTGTCATAAAACAAGTATGCCATAGTCTCAAGTATACAGTAATTGTATATTTTTACAGTAGTGCCAATTACCAAATATGTGATTTCATGACTTCAATGACTTGACCCATTACATGAGAAAATAAACCTGCACTTTCAAGACCTTCCCTTGTTTTTGTATTGCATTTATTTTCACAACAGATCACAATTACATGGTGTAGAGATGAGTGAAGAACAGAGCACATGAATCACACGATTTTCACGTATGTTTTTAACGTTGGAGTGGATTGCATTCACAGAGTTGAGTTAGAGTGTAGAGAGGTGTACCTGGGTCCTAAAGGAGACAGTGGGCGGTCAGCTCTCCATAGTTGGGTGAATGTGTGTGTGTGTGTGTGTTTGTGAGTGGGGACAGTTTTAGATAGTCTGGTAGAGTTATACCCCTGTTCCAGAGCACCTATCTCCATAATGACACCCTCCTCTGTAACCTCTCTCTCCAACGATGATCCATCTCTCTCTCTCCCCCCTCACATTCAGATTACAAACACATGAAATACCAACACCACCCCATTCCTCCCTCTCACCTCTCATCTCCAACCTGGGGTACAATCATTACTTTACAATAATTATAGTACAATCTGAGCACCCCTCCTCAAGGGAGACATTGGTTCAGTCCGTTATGTGAGCCAGATGGGATGGAATACATTGGTTCCCATGTTCTGTACACTCCCTGTCTCTGTTAGGACATCATGGCTGTATAGTCCGTCACATGACACGTCTCTATTGGAGTCTGGTGCTCAAAGGTTGCCAGGTCGGGTAGAAGAGCTGGATGGCGGTGTTTGGTCAGTGGCCTTGTCAGAAGCGATCGGCTTTTACCATGTCAACGAGACAGACGTCTTAAGGAGACGTGTGTGTGTGTGTGTGTGTGTGTGTGTGTATGTGTGTGTGTATATGTGTGTCCGTCCCGTTCTGGAATGCTACTCAGTTTGGCACTGCGATGGGAACAGGGCTGCTCTCACTGTGTACAACAAGTTTAAAAATAAAAAAGGTAGATAAACAAACACACATTCAGTGTGGGCTTCCTGATGCAACAAAGCCAGCACTCAATGGGGATTGGTTATTTTTCTCAGGTATGTCCAGTGTGTCTCAGTATTAGTGTAAAGCCTGCGTCACAGGAAGCAATTTGGACGCAATTTAAATCGCATGCAACATCCAATCCTGTTATACATCACATCATGGTTTCATAAATGATTTGTTCTCCCTACAGTTTTCAGTCTTTCGCTTCGCCCACGACTGGCTCACGTTGACGACAATCCCGACGCTGTGTTTAGACACGTCAATAACCAAGGCTTTCAAAACATGTGGCCCTTGTCTTTCATCAGACGAGAAAGAATTCTTAAAATAAAAAAAGATACACTTACTGTAGCAGTTTTACACAGATCCATTCAGCTTTGGGTGCCTCCATCTGACTAAACTACACTTCCAGAGTTACCCTTACACACAGGTGTTTGGAGCACGCTAGATAGCTAATTAGCACAGGTGGTCGCCTCTTGTCTGTTTTCGTTAAACAAACGCAGTAACACGGAGATATGGCCGTGTCGGAACCCTAGCAAGGTGTGTATCAAATTAACCTTTTTTTTAATGTATTATTTCTCGATGATGTGAAAGTCCATACGCTTCCAAAACTGTACCGCAAGCGACTCGTGTTAATGTTCAGATTGAGCATCGGGGCTCTTAACAAAACTCCCCCGTAGAGAAGACGCCTTCATCCAATAACTCTTATGTATAATGTAATGGAACTGAGAGTCATGATCAAGGGCTATGTTTTACCAAGTTAGCTAGCTAACTAAGCTAGCAACGAGCTAACCTAGCTAGCGCAGTTCATGTTGGCCAATTTCAGTTGAAACTGGACAGATAAAGGTCTGGGTTCACTTTTAAAATGACATTTATTGACTGCCAAAGCATGTACATAAACCATGACTAGACACATTTTTTCTGACATTTGGCATGTCTCTTTTGTTGTGGTTTGCAGCAACACTTACAGCTGTGTTGACCTGACAACTGGGTCAGAGTTCCGTACGGAACGATATGACGAGTCATGTAAAAAAAAAAAAATCCTGCTCACTGATTGGACACTGCATACAGTCAGTTGCTTGAAATAGGATTCATTCCTATCTTGCGATGCAATGCAACTAAGTTGCAGGCCCCCCAAAATTTGGGGGGTGACACACTGGGCAACACAGGTGCAACTTTGTTGCAAGCAACATAAATTGTATCCAGAATGCTTTGTGTGACACCGGCTTAATACTCCATACAGCTCAGTAGTAATAATACTCCACAAGACGAGGCAGTGCCCGGTGAGGACAGCTGTGGCCTGGTTAAAGTAGGTAAGTCTCGCTATGACACAGCAGAGTTCAAAGCTCAATGGAAAGTTCCACTAGTGACGACCCATATTAACCGCACATCATTCTGCTGTATCTTGGCCTTCCTCTTCTTCTTCTGCAGATTAGTTCACTTTTTATTATTTTGAGCAGATACACATTTCCAGATCCATTCCTCCTTTGGTCTGCCCAGTGGTGTTAAGTTAACATATATGTACATCGTTGGTTACCATGGCTGGTATTGGTTAGGAGTGGTTGTAGGTCGTAGTTGTGGCGACAGTGTGAGTGACAAAGCCAAGGGCTGTGGTAGGGGGTGTGGTCAGTGAGCTGTCCGTCATTGCTGAGGCAGTTCTGAGGGCGTTTTCTTTGTTTTCAGAGTGTCTATGAGAGACTGGACGCCACGCTTCACGCTGGTGGTCACCCGGCGCGTCACCGAGTCGGGGGGCGGGGAGGAGGAGCCAGCTCTCTGGGAGGGGGGGCGTGCCACCAGACACTTCTGATACCGCAGCTGAGGAAGAGGAGGAAGGGGGGGGAGAGGAAAGTACATCAGAGTCTAACTCAACCCTAACACTAACTCTAGCTTCATGTCCACGTCTTGGTTCAACCCTAACCGTAGCCTCAACCACAACCTTAAACCAATCACAACCCTAACACTACCTCTAGCTTCATGTCCACTTCCTGGTTCAACCCTAAACGCAAGAACGAGGTAAAGAGGATAAGCAGACAATGTATATATACAGTATGTGTGTACACACAGTAGGTATGAGTAGGAGTCTCACCACGCAAGCAGCCTGCACGGCCTCAGACACACTGCCAGCGTTGGGGTCACACCAGAACACGTGGCACTGGAAGTGCTGGTTCCCAGAGTCCATGACGAAAGCAAAGGTGTGGATATCCCGGCCCACTCCCATGAAGGACAGGAAACGCACGCGGCACTCCACCAGCACTTCCTCCTCCTCTTCCTGTCCAGGGGACCAATGGTTATAGAATATAGGGAATATTCAGGTAGAAATTAAGACATGTTTTTTGTCATGATGAGGGCAATGGGTCAAAGCAAGAAAAGCCAGGTTGGTTAAGATGAAATCAATATCTACAGTAGGTTTCAGTCCAGACGGATGAGATGTGAATCTGTTGTTTCACATGCGGTTTCCAAATGGATAACAAATGAATGAATGTGGTAAAGCGATTCAGAGATAATCCACAGCTACGGGAAGACAATCTGCTACTTGCCTTCTCCTTGATGACAGCCACGGTGGCGTCAGCCACACTCAGTATGACAGGGGTCCAGTCCTCTTTTCCTGTGGAGGACACAAGGCTCTCTATAGCCCCGTTGATGATGTCCATACCTGGAGAGAGAGAGGGGGGGGGGGGGGGGGGGAAGAGAGAGAGGTGGTGAAACCTGAGTTTGTTTTCTAACTCCAGTAGAGTGGCGGTCGGTGCCGTTTAAGATGAGTTCAATATAACATTGATAGATTTAGACTACAACACAATACTCACATTTTCCCTGTACCCATCATGAGGTTGTTACAATTTAGCCTATGAATGAAAGTTTACAACATAGGTGCACAGGTCGAGAGAACATGTTTAAATAATCAGGGTGACAGAGAGTGACTCATTGGATACCGCCTTGCACACTTTTGACTGCATCTAGCTGATATAGGATGTAATCATTAGTCCAACAATTGCCAACAAGAGTTTCTATTGGACAAATTCAGGTATATTTAGCCCCATTTCATTCCGTTCGCTTCTGTTTAAGAAACGTTTTTAAACAGAATTTGGTGGTGGGAATTACACCTCTGATCACATGCAAACACAGTTCACTTTCATAGCAGCCACATACAAACAGCATGATCACTTGCTCGTTGTATTCCTTCTCGCATCAACGCGCTCTCCTCCTCTCACCTTTTCCCTTCGCTTGTGGACTTCAGTTCACAATGCATCAGCTGTCTGTGACCAGGCAAAAAAACTTTCCAAGCCAAACCTTCATATCATAATTGCTAACAACTACACACAGCCTACGCCTTTGTCCCCATATTAGCTAATGTCATAGTCGATATAGCAACTAGAATTAACGTGTTAGTAAACCCGCTACAATCATGCAGTGTACAGTCAGAAAGCAGTTTAGCAGTTACACCGGTGGGCCCCGGTGGCAATAAATTAATAAAACCAAAAGCTTACATTGACTTGTAAGAGTTTCTGTGTGGGATAGCAATAGCCAGCAAGCTAACATAGCACCCCTCTCTGTTTGAGCAGGGTGTTTGAGTAGGCTAAACTGGCTAGATGCATAAACTAGCTAAGCAAGTGAAAGTGAAAAAAATACTACGAGAAATATAGCTAGCTTTCTCTCTCCCTCTCTCTCTTGCTTCTCTTTCATTTTTGAAGAATTTAATTTGCTCAAAACTGTTCAGCTATTGTCTGTATCTTTCAGTCAACTACTCACCACATTGTATGCACTGCCGTCTAGCTAGCTATATCTTATTCTTTCAGTACTAGATTCATTATCTGATCCTTTGATTGGGTAGACAACATGTCAGTTCCTGCTGCAAGAGCTCTGATAGGTTGGAGGACATCCTCCGTAAGTTGTCAGAATTACTGTGTAAGTCTATGGAAGGGGGTGAAAACCAGGAACCTCCTAGGTTTTGTATTGAAGTCAATGTACCCAGAAGAGGACGGAAGCTAGCTGTCCTCCGGCTACACCATGGTGCTACCCTACAAAGTGCTGTTGAAGCTACCGTAGACCTTCATAGCAAAACAGTGTGTTTTAAGAAATTATTTGATGATGTGAATATATTTAAATCTAAAAAGGATAACTGTAATGTTTCACTATTTAGATTATTTGGTAATCTCCTTGCTCCTCTGAGGAGCCTTCACTGCTCCAGTATGTGTACAGGTGTATGGACCATGATTAACGGAACAATTCAGGTGGTTAGGTACGGCTGTATATGTAGCGTCCTTACTTCTCTTACCTATGGGGCGAGACACAGACGTCATCCCCAGGTAGTTCACATTGAACTTCTGCACCAGCTCAGTCTTTGGGACGGGAAACTCTGTGGGAGAATACACACATCAGACACGAAAGATGCACACACACACATACACACACACACACACACACACACACACACACACACACACACACACACACACACACACACACACACACACTACAAAGGATGTCCAAGCAGACTCAGGCAAAGACATGTCCAAACAGGCTTGTTAGTCTAAAATACAAAAATAAACCGATTCTTGTGTGAATATTTGAATATTTCAGATGCTGTTGCATCTAATTAGGTCATATGAAAAAACAACTGAAGATGGTTATTCATACAAGTGTGCAGAGCTTCAGAGGGGCTGTTTCGATAAACGCTCGGCTCAAAAACAAAGTGTATTTACAGGGCGGCCTGAAGGGCGGGAAGTCTTCTATCCCTCTGTCCATCCTAACACAGAGAAGAGTGTAAAGACCAACACCCCGGATAAAGAACAGAACAGGAGTTCGTCTACTTCCTATTACACTCTGCCTGAGGGCCGGGGAGAAACAAGGGATGGAATGAACGGAGGTGAGAGACAGTGGAGGGATCTGATAGTGGAGTGCACAGGCGGTTTGGTCGTGGTAGCGAGTAGCGAGTGAGCGATGTTCGTCCAATGAGCGCTTTGATCTCTCAACAGGGGGTTGCTGAGCGTTAGGGCTGGCTACGACTCAACACTAATTGGCTTTTAATGAGGTGAGCTGCTCCTGTGAGCTCAGAGCCCATCCATGATTTTTACTCCATGCACAGAATACACGTTTTTCCCCCGCAGTCAGCAGATCCTGACACAAAAGCTGAAGTTATGGGATGAATTGTTATTTTATTATCTATAATAATTGGTTTAGTACTTTTGGTAATGTGTCATGAGATGTTGTACTGTTGTCAGCATAATTCAGGCTTAAGTGAACCAAGCACAGCCTTTTCATTAACAAGTGTTTGCATTCAGTTCTGGATTCATAAGGGGCCTTTTTTCATTTGCAGTGAAGTTATAACGCTCAACTCCAATTCTGTAAACAGATCACGATTAATGAATAGTACCTGTGTGTGTGTGTGTGTGTGTGCGTGTGTGTGTCACCAAGCCCCTTACCCTGGAGAGGAACATCGGAGCCTGTTTGGGATGAGCTGCAGGCAGCAGCCTTCGCACTCTTCCTCTCAGCCATAATCTGGAGGTAGAGAGGAGTGGGGGAGAGAGGGAGAGTCAGACGGGGGAAGAGGGGGGGGATACGATGGTAATGTGAAACAAAGAAATTCAAAGCGTTTAAACTTCAAACTCAGAAAGAAGCACAAGGCATTATGTGTTCTTTGAACTAAAATGTAGACATATTTCCTAATGAATGAATCTCTCTCCGTTTCTCTTCTCGATCTCTCCGTGGTCTTATACTGCAGCAGAGCAGCCTTACGGGCGCTGTAATGTGCTGCACTCCCTTCGAGATAGTTGATTAATTGTAGGTGTCATTAATCAAAGTCTATGGTGAGTCTGCAACTCTCTTCTCACAGGGGAACAAACACACACACACGTATGTATGTACACAGGCAGGCAGGTAGGCACACACACACACACACACAAACACAAACACAAACACTGCACACACAAACACTGCACACCAACAGAGGCTGAGGTCAGTACATTTTCACACTGCAGTAGGAATTGTTTTAAATAGACAATGTGGAGTGTAGAACTTATTTACTAGCGCACAATGAGTGACTGTTTGGGATGATTCATTTACTTCTGTATGGGACTGCCAGGCCAACAACGTATTGAGTAATAGCTGAGAAACACTGAGACAAGATGTAGAGCTTTTTTCCAAAGTGGGTCACCATCTCTCTTGTCAGAAAGCAGATCACAAACAACAGACAAGGAGACTACCTTTATTTTGCTGAGTGAATTGTCCTTTTCAAGGTCATGCCTGTTCTAAAGCCTACAGGCCTGTCGAAGCTGTCAGTGTCTAGAACAGGAAACTGGTCTAGTCTCCATGTGCATGATACATTTGTAAAGAACAGGACATTCAGCAGGGACTGGGAATGAGTAGCAGCAGTTTAGCAGTCTCCTCTCCTCGCCACTGCTCCATAACGAACGTAGGTTATGCCTTTCAGGGCACTTCCTTAACCCTGAGTGGGGTTAAAACACTCCCCCACCCTCCCCTCAACCTCACAACCGCCCGCCCCAGGGCAGATCCAATGGTGATGTTGGTGGCGGGTACACATACTGTAAGCAGGATTGCAATTTGACCAAAATGAGGTGTGTACTTCTTTCTACTCTCTCGACTTGAATTTAAAGGACAGAACATTTCTGTGAGAATGCCCACTCACCTTGGAACAGATTTCGTGGAGACTCGTTGCTATGGCTTCTGCAGGGGTATCACATCGAAACACATGGCATTTCAACACCCGTGTGTTTTTGTCTCTCGCCACATAGGCAAAGTCCCTATAGAAGGGATAGAAGATATCGTATGAGACATGAATACGCGTCATATTCACATGTATGTATATGGCAGGTAATTAAATACGTTAGAATAGCATCTGTATATTTTGACATGATGAATGTTGGTGAAAGGCATGGGATAGCAGACAGACGTTTCCACTTTCTACTACTATGAAATTCAGACACCTTGACTTCTTCCACATTTTGTTAGGTTACAGCCTTATTCAAAAATGGTTTAAATTGTCCCCCCCCCCCTCATCAATCTACACACAATACCCCTTAATGACAAAGCAAAAACTGGTTTTAAGAATATTTGCAAATTTATATAGAGTCTTCTTGGGTCTTCTTGGGTATGACGCTACAAGCTTGGCACACCTGTATTTGGGGAGTTTCTCCCATTATTCTCTCCAGATCCTCTCAAGCTCTGTCAGGTTGGATGGGGAGCGTCGTCTCTCCAGAGATGTTCGATTGGGTTTAAGTCCAGGCTCTGGATGGGCCACTCAAGGATATTCAGAAACTTGTCCCGAAGCCACTCCTGCGTTGTCTTGGCTGTGTGCTTAGGGTCGTTGTCATGTTGGAAGGTGAACCGTTCCCCCAGTCTGATGTCCTGAGCGCTCTGGAGCAGGTTTTCATCAAGGATCTCTCTGTACTTTGCACCGTTCATCTTGCCTCAATCCTGACTAGTCTCCCAGTCCCTGCCACTGAAATACACCCCTACAGCATGATGCTGCCACCACCATGCTTCACCGTAGGGATGGTGCCAGGTTTCCTTCATACGTGACACTTGACATTCAGGCTAAAGAGTTGAATCTTGGTTTCATCAGACCAGAGAATCTTGTTTCTCATGGTCTGAGAGTCTTTAGGTGCCTTTTGGCAAACTCCAAGAGGGCTGTCGTGCCTTTTAGGCTTCCGTCTGGCCACTCTACCATAAAGGCCTGATTGGTGGAATGCTGCAGAGATGGTTGTCCTTCTGGAAGGTTCTCCCATCTCCACAGAGGAACTCTAGAGCTCTGTCAGAGTGACCATCGGGTACTTGCTCACCTCCCTGACCAAGGCCCTTCTCCCCCGATTTCTCAGTTTGGCCGGGCGGCCAGCTCTAGGATGAGTCACGGTGGTTCCAAATGTTTTCCATTTAAAAATGATGGAGGCCACTGTATTCTTGGGGACCTTCAATGCTGCAGAAATGTTTTGGTACCCTTCCTGTTTTGGTACCAATCCTGTCTAGGAGCTCTAGGGACAATTCCTTCGATCTCATGGCTTGGTTTTTTGCTCTGACATGCACTGTCAGCTGTGGGACCTTATATAGACAGATGTATGCCTTTCCAAATCATGTCCAATCAATTGAATTTACCACAGGTAGACTCCAATCAAGTTGTAGAAACATCTCAAGGATGATCAACGGAAACAGGATGCACCTGAGCTTAATTTCAAGTCTCATAGCAAAGGGTCTGAATACTTAAGTAAATAAGGTATTTCTGTTTTTTTGTAAATTTGTAAAAACCTGTTTTGACTTTGTCATTATTGGGTATTGTGTGTAGATTGCTGAGGATTTGTATTTATTTAATCAATTTTAGAATAGGGCTGTAACGGAACAAAATGTGGAAAAGGTCAAGGGGTCTGAATACTTCCGGACATGCAATGCATGGTACATTACCCTGACATGCAATGTACGGTACATTACCCTAGCATGCAATGTACGGTACATTACCGGACATGCAATGTATGGTACATTACCCTGGCATGCAATGTATGGTACATTACCCTGGCATGCAATGTATGGTACATTACCCTGGCATGCAATGTATGGTACATTACCCTGACATGTAATGCATGGTACATTACCATGACACGCAAAGTATGGCACATTACCCCGGCATGCAATGCGTGGTACATTACCCTGGCATGCAGTGTATGGTACATTGCCCTGGCATGTAATGTATGGTACATTACCCTGGCATGTAATGTATGGTACATTACCCTGGCATGTAATGTATGGTACATTACCCTGGCATGCAATGTATGGTACATTACCCTGCCATGCAACCTGTGGTACAATACCCTGGCATGCAATGTATGGTACATTACCCTGACATGCAACGTGTGGTACATTACCCTGGCATGCAATGTGTGGTACATTACCCTGGCATGCAATGTGTGGTACATTACCCTGACATGCAACGTATGGTTGAACTATAAAAAATAATCTACTTTGTTCACTTGTTTACACAGATGACAGATGATGAGTGCTTCTCTATCGTCAGTGAACAGATATTATCATACTTTATTATCATTCACTGCCTTAAGAAGAAGTGTCTTCTCAGTGGTGGGCGCACGCATGCACACACACACACACACATAATGTGTCCCATTGCCTAAGGGTAAAGGAAATGCCATGCTGAGATCTTCAGACAGTGGCCACATGCCAGAGAGGAGGCAGTGACTCCCAGTGAGAGAGAGAGAGAAAGACAGAAAGAGCGAGAGAGGGAGAGAGAGAGAGAAAGACAGAAAGAGCGAGAGAGGGAGAGAGAGAGAGAAAGAGAGAGATAGAAGGAAAAAACAGAGACACGTGTGGGGATGGGTGGATTGAGTAACACAATATACTGATAGTGGGATGGGGATGAAATACAACACCTGTCATCCACACATCATATACACACACCATCAACAGAGAATCATCCCAGAGTATAGTGCAGAGTGGGAATCCAAGAAACAATGGACAAAGTGATAAAGAAAGAATGTCAGATGAAGGAGAGAGTGCTGGGGAGTGGAACCATGCTGAGGGGCTGTGCAGGGGAGCCGTGCAGAGCCACAGGTGCAGATGTGAATCAAACACACACACACCTAGGGACACTCAGCGTTTATCACAGTGGTCCACTCTGATTATGAGTCCATTACCAGCCCCGTCTCCCTGCTTAATTGTGTGCTCACACACTTTGGGTCAATAATACTCAGTTCCTGTCCAGCTTAGAGAATTGTGTGCGTTTTGACTGCGTGTGTGTGTACATTTAGAGCTCGATTCAATCCACATCGCGGAAGTTCAGCTTTCCAGCGCATTGAAATTGAAAGGCAATGTTCCCGCTTTAGCGTTGACTTCATAAACGCTGTGTATGTCGGCTCAATCGGAAATTACCTTTAAAATTCTAAAATTCTAATGGGTTTAAGTCCAGGCTCTGGATGGGCCACTCAAGGATATTCAGAAACTTGTCCCGAAGCCACTCCTGCGTTGTCTTGGCTGTGTGCTTAGGGTCGTTGTCATGTTGGAAGGTGAACCGTTCCCCCAGTCTGATGTCCTGAGCGCTCTGGAGCAGGTTTTCATCAAGGATCTCTCTGTACTTTGCACCGTTCATCTTGCCTCAATCCTGACTAGTCTCCCAGTCCCTGCCACTGAAATACACCCCTACAGCATGATGCTGCCACCACCATGCTTCACCGTAGGGATGGTGCCAGGTTTCCTTCATACGTGACACTTGACATTCAGGCTAAAGAGTTGAATCTTGGTTTCATCAGACCAGAGAATCTTGTTTCTCATGGTCTGAGAGTCTTTAGGTGCCTTTTGGCAAACTCCAAGAGGGCTGTCGTGCCTTTTAGGCTTCCGTCTGGCCACTCTACCATAAAGGCCTGATTGGTGGAATGCTGCAGAGATGGTTGTCCTTCTGGAAGGTTCTCCCATCTCCACAGAGGAACTCTAGAGCTCTGTCAGAGTGACCATCGGGTACTTGCTCACCTCCCTGACCAAGGCCCTTCTCCCCCGATTTCTCAGTTTGGCCGGGCGGCCAGCTCTAGGATGAGTCACGGTGGTTCCAAATGTTTTCCATTTAAAAATGATGGAGGCCACTGTATTCTTGGGGACCTTCAATGCTGCAGAAATGTTTTGGTACCCTTCCTGTTTTGGTACCAATCCTGTCTAGGAGCTCTAGGGACAATTCCTTCGATCTCATGGCTTGGTTTTTTGCTCTGACATGCACTGTCAGCTGTGGGACCTTATATAGACAGATGTATGCCTTTCCAAATCATGTCCAATCAATTGAATTTACCACAGGTAGACTCCAATCAAGTTGTAGAAACATCTCAAGGATGATCAACGGAAACAGGATGCACCTGAGCTTAATTTCAAGTCTCATAGCAAAGGGTCTGAATACTTAAGTAAATAAGGTATTTCTGTTTTTTTGTAAATTTGTAAAAACCTGTTTTGACTTTGTCATTATTGGGTATTGTGTGTAGATTGCTGAGGATTTGTATTTATTTAATCAATTTTAGAATAGGGCTGTAACGGAACAAAATGTGGAAAAGGTCAAGGGGTCTGAATACTTCCGGACATGCAATGCATGGTACATTACCCTGACATGCAATGTACGGTACATTACCCTAGCATGCAATGTACGGTACATTACCGGACATGCAATGTATGGTACATTACCCTGGCATGCAATGTATGGTACATTACCCTGGCATGCAATGTATGGTACATTACCCTGGCATGCAATGTATGGTACATTACCCTGACATGTAATGCATGGTACATTACCATGACATGCAAAGTATGGCACATTACCCCGGCATGCAATGCGTGGTACATTACCCTGGCATGCAGTGTATGGTACATTGCCCTGGCATGTAATGTATGGTACATTACCCTGGCATGTAATGTATGGTACATTACCCTGGCATGTAATGTATGGTACATTACCCTGGCATGCAATGTATGGTACATTACCCTGCCATGCAACCTGTGGTACAATACCCTGGCATGCAATGTATGGTACATTACCCTGACATGCAACGTGTGGTACATTACCCTGGCATGCAATGTGTGGTACATTACCCTGGCATGCAATGTGTGGTACATTACCCTGACATGCAACGTATGGTTGAACTATAAAAAATAATCTACTTTGTTCACTTGTTTACACAGATGACAGATGATGAGTGCTTCTCTATCGTCAGTGAACAGATATTATCATACTTTATTATCATTCACTGCCTTAAGAAGAAGTGTCTTCTCAGTGGTGGGCGCACGCATGCACACACACACACACACATAATGTGTCCCATTGCCTAAGGGTAAAGGAAATGCCATGCTGAGATCTTCAGACAGTGGCCACATGCCAGAGAGGAGGCAGTGACTCCCAGTGAGAGAGAGAGAGAAAGACAGAAAGAGCGAGAGAGGGAGAGAGAGAGAGAAAGACAGAAAGAGCGAGAGAGGGAGAGAGAGAGAGAAAGAGAGAGATAGAAGGAAAAAACAGAGACACGTGTGGGGATGGGTGGATTGAGTAACACAATATACTGATAGTGGGATGGGGATGAAATACAACACCTGTCATCCACACATCATATACACACACCATCAACAGAGAATCATCCCAGAGTATAGTGCAGAGTGGGAATCCAAGAAACAATGGACAAAGTGATAAAGAAAGAATGTCAGATGAAGGAGAGAGTGCTGGGGAGTGGAACCATGCTGAGGGGCTGTGCAGGGGAGCCGTGCAGAGCCACAGGTGCAGATGTGAATCAAACACACACACACCTAGGGACACTCAGCGTTTATCACAGTGGTCCACTCTGATTATGAGTCCATTACCAGCCCCGTCTCCCTGCTTAATTGTGTGCTCACACACTTTGGGTCAATAATACTCAGTTCCTGTCCAGCTTAGAGAATTGTGTGCGTTTTGACTGCGTGTGTGTGTACATTTAGAGCTCGATTCAATCCACATCGCGGAAGTTCAGCTTTCCAGCGCATTGAAATTGAAAGGCAATGTTCCCGCTTTAGCGTTGACTTCATAAACGCTGTGTATGTCGGCTCAATCGGAAATTACCTTTAAAATTCTACCGCCGAATCTGTACCGCTTCAGCGCTACCAGACTGAGTAGAGGCCTTAAGCATTCTGTCACACAAGCTGCAGAGTACAGTGGCCCTGCGTCTATATTTACAAACGCCTCATATATCGCGTTTAACGTCTTTTGAGAGCAGAAACAGAAACACAGATGCAGCATGGAGATAAAAATGGCCCGTGGCGACTCTGTGCGTGAGCGCCAGTGTGTAGTGCTGTGTTATAGCTAAAGGGCAGAGCTCACTCCCAGGCTTTCTGCTGTCTGTCTGTCTGTCACTCCCCAGACAGCTGAAGAGGCGTGTGACTGCGGGTAAAATGGAGGACTTGACACAATGGTTAAAAGAAAAGACAAAAGGCAATACGTGGAGCACACAGCAACCATTTACCTTTCCCTGGGTCCAGGGAAGCAGAGGGAAGGAGAGAGGGAGAGAGCGGGAGGAGAGATGGGAAAAAATGAAAGAAAGAAAGAATAAAGAATGTGAAAGACATTGTTGTTATTACATTAAATATTCTGGGGTGATCACAGAGGATGCTCTTTGGTCCCAATCAGAAGGTGTCTGAGCCATTCCCTGAGCCGTGTGTGTGTGTGTATACTGTATGTGTGTGTGTGTGTGTATACTGTATGTGTGTGTCGAAGCTTCACCTCTGTATACTTTTCATTTCAGCGGCAGAGCTTAGCGTTCCTGCTCCATTATGACACATCACACCTCTGCTGTTTGACATGCCGACACACACACACAACACAACACACACACACACAACACAACACAACACACACACAACACAACACACACACTAAACCTGGCGTTATATGCAACCGAACGCTTGCTTCGCTCTCATCCCCTCTCCCTCTCCGCCTCTCCCTCTCTCTCTCAAATTCACTCGTTTCACCTCATTTCCCTCTCCCTCTCCCCCTCTCCCTCTCCCTCTCCGCCTCTCCCTCTCTCTCTCAAATTCACTCGTTTCACCTCATTTCCCTCTACCTTTCCCCCTCTTTTTTCTCTTTCATCCTCCGTTCATCCATTACCCTTTTAATCTTCCTTCCATCACTCTACTTTCACTTCTATCTCTCTCCTACCCCCCCCCCCCCCTAATCTATCTCCTACCTAATCTCTATCCAATTTCCCAGAGGGCGTTCCAGTGTAATAAAGGCCTAGTGCACTTACTTAAAAAATATATATGAATTATTTTCTAATTGTGATTTATCAGGGGGTCCTGCAACACTCTCAGCACCCCTGCCTCCCGTTGCTGTGGTCACTACAGATTTAGATAAAACAGCTTTTATTTAATTTTATGGAACAATCTTCAAAATACCCAACAGTTGGATGCATCAGTGCCTTTTGGGCAGTTTAGATTATTGGTGGAGAATTAAATATATATTTTGAAATAATTGTGTTTTTGTATTTTTTGTGTGTGTTTTCTATGCTCCCGTCCTGATGAAGTATTTGTGTCTGTAAACGTTTAATGTGTATTTGCAGCTTGTCTTGACCTGCAGGGCTCCTTTGCAAATGAGACCCTGGTCTTAATTGGACTGCTTAAATAAATCAATCTCCTGGCTTTCATGATCCACTTCTCATTGAACACAGCAGCAGCGAGAGAGAGAAAGCTAGGCAGTATTGGTGGAGACCAGAGAAAGCTAGGCAGTATTGGTGGAGACCAGAGAAAGCTAGGCAGTATTGGTGGAGACCAGAGAAAGCTAGGCAGTATTGGTGGAGACCAGAGAAAGCTAGGCAGTATTGGTGGAGACCAGAGAAAGCTAGGCAGTATTGGTGGAGACCAGAGAAAGCTAGGCAGTATTAGTAAAGACCGGAGAAAGCTACAATAGTGGAAAAAGTACCAAATTGCAGTGGTGTAAAGTACTACTTAAGTCTTTCTTTGGGGTATCTGTACTTTACTATATATATTTTTGACAACTTTTACTTCACTACATTCCTAAAGAGAATAATGTACTTTTTTACTCCATACATTTTCTCTGTTGGAATCGGCTCAATTTTGATCATTGAGATAGTAAATGAATGATAGGAAAGGAAAGCGACAGGGTTATGTCAGAAGTTAATGGTTCTCTGAAGAAAAACCAATGGACATCTGTGTATTAGATGAAAGAGGGGTTGAGGTCAGGAGGTGAGGACAGATACTCTTAAGGCAGTAATAAAGGTGTGTTATCTTGTTACCCTCTTTATTAGCTTCCTGTAGAGCCATAAACTGTAAGGATTGGAGAAGGAGGAGTGTTTTAAGTAGGATATATATAACTGTGAAGTTAGAAATGTTTTGCTGTCTGATTAGAGCTGTACAGAACCTTTGGGAAGAATTCAACTTGGTTAAAGCTTCTCTGGTGTCCGTGAGTTATTTGCTCTGAAAAATAAGAACCTAACACACCCAAAAGTACTCGTTACATTTCGATTGCTTAGCAGGACAGGAACATTATCCAATTAACACACGTGTCAAGAGAACATCCCTGGTCATCCCTACTGCCTCTGATCTGACAGACTCACTAAACACATGCTTCGTTTGTAAATTATGTCTGAGTGTTGGAGAGTGCCCCTGGCTATCCATAAATTTAAAAAACAAGACAATCGTGCCGTCTGGTTTGCTTAATATAAGGAATTTGAAATGATTTATACTTTTACTTTTGATACTTATGTTACGGCTTTCTAGTTGTGATGAAGGAGAGTCGGACCAAACTGCAACGTGTCGATTGCGATCCATGTTTATTTAAACAAACGTAAACACGACTAAACACGAACACTACAAAACAATAAACGAAAACCGAAAACAGCCTATACTTGTGCAAACTAACAGAGAGTACACATAGGACAGATAGGACAATCACCCACAAAATACAAAGTGAAACTCAGGCTACCTAAATACGGTTCCCAATCCGAGACAACGAGAATCACCTGACTCAGATTGAGAACCGCCTCAGGCAGCCAAGCCTTTACAAGACACACCCCTAATCAACCACAAATCCCAATGCCTACAAAAACCCCAATAGGACAATACAATAACCCCATGTCACACCCTGGCATGAACAAATAATAAAGATAAACACAAAATACTTTGACCAGGGTGTGACAACTTAAGTATATTTTAGCAATTACATTTACTTTTGATACTTAAGTATACTTAAAACCAAATACTTTTAGACTTTTATTTTCAAGTAGTATTTTACTGGGTGACTTTCACTTTTACTTGAGCAATTTTCTACTAAAGTATCTTTACTTTTACTCAAGTATGACAATGATGTACTTTTTCCACCACTGCCTAATCGTCATACTCGAGAAAAAAGTAAAGACACCTTAACAGAAAATCACTAAAGTCACCCAGTAAAATACTACTTGAGTAAAAGTCTAAAAGTATTTGATTTTAAATATACATAAGTATCAAAAGTAAAAGTATAAATTATTTGAAATGACTTATATTAGGCAAATTAGGCACAATTTTCTTGTTTTTAAAATGTACGGATAGTCAGGGGCGCATGCCAGACATAATTTACAAACAAAGCATTTGTGTTTAGTGAGACCATCAGATCAGAGGCAGTAAAGATGACCAGGGATGTTCTCTTGAGAAGTGTGTGAATTGGACCATTTTCATGTCCTGCTAAGCATTGAAAATGTAACAAGTACTTTTGGGTGTCAGGGAAAATGTATGGAGTATTTTTTGGAATGTAGTTAAGTAAAGGTAAAAGTTGCCAGAAATATAAATAGTAAACTCGAGATACCCCAAAAAACGACTTAAGTAGTACTTTAAAGTATTTTTACTTAAGTACTTTACACCACTGGAAAGAAAGGCAGTATTAGTGGAGATCAGAGAAAGCTAGGCACTATTAGTGGAGATCAGAGAAAGCTAGGCAGTATTAGTGGAGATCAGAGAAAGCTAGGCACTATTAGTGGAGATCAGAGAAAGCTAGGCACTATTAGTGGAGATCAGAGAAAGCTAGGCACTATTAGTGGAGATCAGAGAAAGCTAGGCAGTATTAGTGGAGATCAGAGAAAGCTAGGCAGTATTAGTGGAGATCAGAGAAAGCTAGGCACTATTAGTGGAGATCAGAGAAAGCTAGGCAGTATTAGTGGAGATCAGAGAAAGCTAGGCACTATTAGTGGAGATCAGAGAAAGCTAGGCACTATTAGTGGAGATCAGAGAAAGCTAGGCACTATTAGTGGAGATCAGAGAAAGCTAGGCAGTATTAGTGGAGATCAGAGAAAGCTAGGCAGTATTAGTGGAGATCAGAGAAAGCTAGGCAGTATTAGTGGAGATCAGAGAAAGCTAGGCCCTATTAGTGGAGATCAGAGAAAGCTAGGCACTATTAGTGGAGAACAGAAGGAGATAGAGTGAGTTCACAATGTATTCATACCCCATGACTTGTTCCACATATTGTTGTGTTACAGCCTGAATTCAAAATTGATGAAATAAATAATGAAGTAAGCTTTATGCGACATCTTTTTGAGTGTGAACCCACTACACCTTTGTGTTTGTCATGCAGGGCTCCCTTGCAAAAGAGACCCTGGTCTCAATGGGACTCCCTGCTTGAATAAACCAATCTCCTGGCTTTTGTGATCCACTCCACTTATCACTGAACACAGCAGAGAGAGAGAGAGAGAGAGAGAGAGAGAGGCAGCATTAGTAGATACCAGAGAAAGCTAAACAGCATTAGTAAAGACAGAAAATATTAAATAAATAACAATTCTCACCCATCTGAACACAATTCCCCATAATTACAAAGTCAAAACATGCTTTTAAGAAGTTTAGCAAATGTATTGAACATGAAATACATAAACCCTTTTACATAAGTATTCACACCCCTGAGTCAACACTTTGAAGAAGCACCTTTGGTGGAGATAACAGCTTTGGGTCATCTTGGGTATGTCTGTATCAGCTTTGCAAATATAGATTTGGGGACTTCATCCCATTCTTCCCTGCAGATTTTCTCAAGCTCTGTTAAGTTAGACAGGGAGTGGCGGTAAACAGCAATCTTCAAGTCTTTCCGCAGATTTTCAATGGGATTCAAGTCTGGGCATTGGCTGGGCCACTCAAGGACTTGCACATTCTTGTTCTGAAGCCATTCCAGCGTTGCTTTGGCTGTATGCTTGGGCTCATTGTCCTGTTGGAATGTACATCTTTGCCCCAGTGTAAGGGCGTTTGCACTCTGAAGCAGGTTATCATCAAGGATTTGCCTGTATTTGGCTGTATTTGGCTCCATTCATTGTTCCCTCTATCCTTACCAGTCTCCCAGTCCCTGCCACTGAAAAGCATCACCATAGTATGATGCTGCCACCTCCATGCTTCATGGTAGGGATGGTGTTTTTCTCCAGACACAGCGCTTTGCATTCAGGCCAAAGAGTAAAATTTTTGTCTCATCAGACCACAGAATCTTTTGCCTTATGCGCTCACTTTTCAAGTGTTTGCAAACTCCAAGCATGCTGTCATGTGCCCTTTTCTCAGGAGTGGCTTCCTTCTGGCCACTCTCCCATAAAACCCAGATTAGTGAAGTTCTGTAGAGACTGTTGTCCTTCTGGCAGGTTCCCCCATCTCAGCAAATTAACTCTGTAGTTCTGTCAGAGTGGTCATTGGGTTGTTGTTCACCTCCCTGACCAAGATCCTTCTTGCCCGGTTGCTCATTTTGGTTGGTTGGCCAGCTCAATGTATTTTTTTTTTCAAATTCCCAATGATGAAAACCTCTGTGCTCTTGGAAACTTTCAACACTCTAGAAATTGTTTTATAACCGTCCCCAGATACACAGTTGAAGTCAGAGGTATACACCTTAGCCAAATTCATTTAAACCCGTTTTTTCACAATTCCTGACATTTAATCCAAGTAAAAAATCCCTGTCAGTTAGGATCACCACTATTTTAAGAATGTGAAATGTCAGAATAATAGTAGAGAATTATTTATTTAAGCTTTTATTTATTTCATCACATTCCCAGTGGGTCAGAAGTTCACATACTCTCAATTAGTATTTGGTAGCATTGCCTTTAAATTGTCTAACTTGAGTCAAACATTTCGGGTAGCCTCCCACAAGCTTCCCACAATAAGTTGGGTGGATTTTGGCCCATTCCTCCTGACAGAGCTGGTGTAACTGAGTCAGGTTTGTAGGCCTCCTTGCTGTAGCCATTTTGCACAAATTTGGAAGTATGCTTGGGGTCATTGTCTATTTGGAAGACCCATTTGCGACCAAGCTTTAACTTCCTGACTGATGTCTTGAGATGTTGCTTCAATATTTCCACATAATTTTCCAGCCTCATGATGCCATCTATTTTGTGAAGTGCACCAGTCCCTTCTGCGGCAAAGCACCCCCACAACATGGTGCTGCCACCCCTGTGCTCCACGGTTGGGATGGTGTTCTTCAGCTTGCAAGCATCCCGCTTTTTCCTCCAAACATAACGATGGTCATTATGGCCAAACAGTTGTATTTTTGTTTCATCAGACCAGAGGACATTTCTCCAAAAAGTACGATCTTTGTCCCCATGTGCAGTTGCAAACTGTAGTCTGGCTTTTTTTATGGCGGCTTTCTTCCTTGCTGAGCAGCCTTTCAGGTTATGTTGATATAGGACTCGTTTTACTGTGGATATAGATACTTTTGTACCTGTTTCCTCCAGCATCTTCACAAGGTCCTTTGATGTTGTTCTGGGATTGATTTGTACTTTCCGCACCAAAGTACGTTCATCTCTAGGAGACAGAATGCGCCTCTTTCCTGAGCGGTATGACGGCTGCGTGGTCCCAGGGTGTTTATACTTGCGTCCTATTGTTTGTACAGATCAACGTGGTACCTTCAGGGGTTTGGAAATTGGTCCCAAGGATGAACCAGACTTGTGGAGGTCTACAATTTTTTCTCTGAGGTCTTGGCTGATTTCTTTTGATTTTCCCATGATGTCAAGCAAAGAGGCACTGAGTTTGAAGGTAGGCCTATATCCACAGGTACACCTCCAATTGACTCAAATGATGTCAATTAGAATAATAGACGATTCTAAAGCCATTTTCCAAGCTGTTTAAAGGCACAGTCAATTTAGTGTATGTAAACTTCTGACCCACTGGAATACTGATACAGTGAATTATAAGTGAAATAACCTGTCTGTAAACAATTGTTGGAAAAATGTATTGTGTCATGCACAAAGTAGATGTCCTAACTGACTTGCCAAAACTATAGTTTGTTAACAAGAAATGTGTGGAGTGGTTGAAAAACAAGTTTTAATGACTCCAATCTAAGTGTATGTAAACTTCCAACTTCAACTGTATAACTCACAATTCTATCTCGGAGATCTACGGACAGTTTCTTAGACTGCATGGTGTAGTTTCTGCTCTGACATCCACTGTCAACAGTGGGACCTTTTATATAGGGCATTCGGAAAGTATTCAGACCCCTTGACTTTTTCCACATTTTGTTACGTTACAGCCTTATTCTAAAATCTATTAAATAAATGTTTTTCCTGATCAATCTACACACAATACCCCATAATGACAAAGAGAAAACCGTTTTTTAGAAATGTTTGCAAATGTATAATAAATAAAAAAACTGAAATCCCTTATTTACATAAGTATTCAGACCCGAAATAAATATATGAGACTCGAAATTGAGCTCAGGTGCATCCTGTTTCCATTGATCATCCTTGAGATGTTTCTACAACTTGATTGGAGTCCACCTGTAGTAAATTCAATTGAATGGACATTGTTTGGAAAGGCACACAACTGCCTATATAAGGTCCTACAGTTGACAGTGTAAAGTCAGAGAAAAAAACAATCCATGATGTTGTAGGCATTGTCCCTAGAGCTCCGAGACAGGATTGTGTCGAGGCACAGATCTGGGGAAGGTTACCAAAAGATTTCTACAGGATTGAAGGTTCCAAAGAACACAGTGGCCTCCATCATTCTTAAATGGAATAAGTTTGGAACCACCCAGACTCACCCGGCCAAACTGGCCGCCCGGCCAAAATGAGCAATCGAGGGAGAAGGGCCTTGGTCAGGGAGGGGACCAAGAATTCAATGGTCACTCTGACAGAGCTCCAAAGTTCCTCTGTGGAGATGGGAGAACCTTCCAGAATGATAACCATCTCTGCAGCACTCCACCAATCAGGCCTTTATGGTAGAGTGGCTGGACGGAAGCCACTCCTCAGTAAAAGGCACATGACAACCCGCTTGGAGTTTGCCAAAAAGGACCTAAAGGACTCTCAGACCATGAGAAACAAGATTCTCTGGTCTGATGAAACCAAGATTGAAATAGTTTTTCTAAAAAAAGATTTTCGCTTTGTCATTATGGGGAATTGTGTGTAGATGATGAAGGAAAAAATGGAATCTATTTTTGAATAAGGCAGTAACATAACAAAATGTGGAAAAAGTCAAGGGGTCTGAATACTTTCCGAATGTACTGTAGAGAGGTACGTTTATTTCTAAATCATGTCCTAAGAATTGAATTGGCTCACAGGTGGACTCCAATCAAGCTGTCGTGAAATCTCAAGGATGATCAAAGGAAATTGGACGAATCTGAGCTAAATGTGGAGTGTCATAGTTAAAGGGGTGTGAATACTAAATTAGCAAACATTTCTAAAACATGTTTTCACTTTGTCATTAAGGGGTATTGTGCGTATATATGCGAGAACAAAAATCTATTTAATCCATTTTGAATTGAGGCTGTAACACAACTGAGTGTGGAATAAGTCAAGGGGTATGAATATTGCTGAAGGCACTGTATGTTAGGCAGCATTCTCAGAGACCAGAGAGATCTAGACAGTATTAAGTGGAGACCAGAGAAAGCTAGGCAGTATTACTAGAGACCAGAGAGAGCTAGACAGTATTAAGTGGAGACCAGAGAAAGCTATGTAGTATTACTAGAGACCAGAGAGAGCTAGACAGTATTAAGTGGAGACCAGAGAAAGCTAGGTAGTATTACTAGAGACCAGAGAGAGCTAGATGGTATTACTAGAGACCAGAGGGAGCTAGATGGTATTAGTAGAGACCAAAGAGAGCTAGGCAGCATTACTAGAGACCAGAGAGAGCTAGATGGAATTAGTAGAGACCAGAGTGTTCTAGACAGTATTAGTAGAGACCAGAGAAAGCTAGGCAGTATTACTAGAGACCAGAGAGAGCTAGACAGTATTAGTAGAGAACAGAAAGAGAGGCAGCATTAGTAGAGAACAGAGAGAGCTAGGCAGTATTAGTAGAGACCAGAGAGAGCTAGGTGGTATTAGTAGAGACCAAAGAGCGCTAGGTAGTATTAGTAGAGACCAGAGAGAGTTAGGCAATATTAGTAGAGACCAGAGAGAGCTAGGCAGTATTAGTAGAGACCAGCGAGAGCTAGGCAGTATTAGTAGAGAACAGAGAGAGCTAGGTAGTATTAGTAGAGACCAGAGAGAGTTAGGCAGTATTAGTGGAGACCAGAGAGAGTTAGGCAGTATTAGTAGAGACCAGCGAGAGCTAGGCAGTATTAGTAGAGACCAGAGAGAGCTAGGTAGTATTAGTAGAGACCAGAGAGAGCTAGGTAGTATTACTAGAGAACAGAGAGAGTTAGGCAATATTAGTAGAGACCAGAGAGAGTTAGGCAATATTAGTAGAGACCAGAGAGAGCTAGGTAGTATTAGTAGAGACCAGAGAGAGCTAGGTAGTATTACTAGAGACCAGAGAGAGCTAGGTAGTATTACTAGAGACCAGAGAGAGCTAGGTAGTATTACTAGAGAACAGAGAGAGCTAGGTAGTATTACTAGAGAACAGAGAGAGCTAGGTAGTATTAGTAGAGACCAGTGAGAGCTAGGTAGTATTAGTAGAGAACAGAAAGAGAGGCAGCATTAGTAGAGCAACAGCTGTTCCCTGGTTCATACGGGTGTACAGAGAGACATCCCTACTGCTGTTTCTACCACATCTCCTCACTGCAGGTGGCCAACCCGTTCTGACAAACACACACACACACACACACACACACACACACACACACACACACACACACATGAAAGGCAGGCAGCAAGGGTGCACACACACACAAACCTCCATTTAATGTGCTAAAGTGTTGGGCCGACACAGTTGTGAAACCCCATTATAGTTAACCAATACACCTGACAGAAGCGCAACCATTTCCCAGTTAGAGAGAGGTGGTTTTATCCCTCCCCAGTCAGTCACTATCACATTAAGGATCAGTTAGCTGTGAACCCCAGTGTCATGCAGCCATCAGAGAGAGAGAGAGAGGCATTCAGGTAATGGAGATCTCACTGGGCTCCCCTCGCTGCAATGATGGAATGGGTTGGACTGGAGGAACTAGGGGGAACTAGGAAGGAACTAGGGAGGAACTAGGGAGGAACCAGGGAAGAACTAGGGGGGAACCAGGGAGGAACCAGGGGACAGGAGGAAGAGGGATGGAAAAGAGCTAGGTGAATATGGGCAAAAATTAATATTGCGACAAATTGTCTAAATGTATGCGAAAACGATAAATACTACTACTACTACTAATACTACTACTACTACTACTACTACTACTAGTTTGATGGTTGTAGCAATCAATTGTCTCATTAAACAATCACCCATATTAGCACACTTATTTCATTTCAAACTTCACATTTCTCTCGTTTTGGCTACTTATTGTAATGAATGATATCAGCAAAATGCCTGCAATGAGTGACTGGTACACTATATACACAAAGGTATGTGGACACCCTTTCAAATTTGTGGATTTGGCTATTTCAGCCACACCCATTACTGACAGGTGTATAAAATCGAAGGCACAGCCATGCAATCTCCATAGACAAACATTGTAAGTAGAATGGCCTTACTGAAGAGCTCAGTGACTTTCAACGTGGCACCGTCATAGGATGCCACCTCTCCAACAGGTCAGTTCGTCAAATTTCTGCCCTGCTATTCGCTGCCCCAGTCAACTGTAAGTGATGTTATTGTGAAGTGGAAATGTCTAGGAGCAACAACGGCTCAGCCATGAAGTGGTAGGCCACACAAGCTCACAGAACGGGACCTTTGAGTACTAAAGTGCTTTAGGCGTAAAAACCGTCTGTCCTCGGTTGCAACACTCACTACCGAGTGCCAAACTGTCTCTGAAAGCAACGTCATGTTAGTCGGGAGCTTCATGAAGTGGGTTTCCATGGCCATGAGCAATGAAAAGCGTCGGCTGGAGTGGTGTAAAGCTCAACGCCATTTGACTCTGGAAGCAGTGAATCACACTTCACCATCTGGCAGTCTGACGGACAAATCTGGCTTTGGCGGATGCTAGGAGAACGCTACCTGCCCGAATGCAATAGCGCCAACTGTTACGTTTGGTGGAGGAGGAATAATGGTCTGGGGCTGTTTTTCATGGTTTGGGATAGGTCCCTTACTTCCTTTGAAAGGAAATATTGGGGAAGGCCTTTTCTTGTTTCAGCATTGCAATTACAATACCCGTGCACAAAGCGAGGTCCATACAGAAATGGTTTGTCGAGATCGGTGTGGAAGAACTTAAACTGGCCTGCACAGAGCCCTGACCTTAAACCCATCAAGCACCTTTGGGATTAATTGGAATGTCGATTGCGAGTTGGTCCTAATCGCCCAACATGAATGCTCAACCTCACAAATGCTCTTGTGGATGAATGGAAGCAAGTCATCGGTTACCATAACCATTTAGCTGTCATTGTACAATTAACGACTGTAACTCTCTTTACCTTCAGGAAGTTCAGTTTACTGTAGGTCATCTACTGCTTCCTTAACCCTAGTATCATTTATAAGAGCCTGTCTGTCATCTGTCACACACACACACACACACACACACACACACACACACACACACACACACACACACACACACACACACACACACACACACACACAGTCTTGTACAGCTAACCTTGTGGGGACACACAATTCAGTCCCATTCAAAATCATATTAACCCTAACCCTAACCTTAACCCAAAAACCTAATCTTAACCCTAAACCTACCGTAGCTTCTAACCCTAACCCTAAAACTAACCCTAGCTCCTAGCCCTAACCCTTAACGTAATTCTAACCCGAACACTAATTCTAACCTTAAACCTAAACCCCCTAGAAATAGCATTTGACCTCAATGGGGACTAACAAAATGTTGGTAAAATGTTAGTTTTTTTTACTAATCTCGTGGGGACTTCTGGTCCCCACAAGAATAGTTAAACACGTCCACAGACACGCACACACACATTGCACGCACAGCACCATTACACACACTTCACACAGACTGCAATTATCAAACAGCTTCACAGACTGTATCCAAAGTGCCGGCCTTTATGCAAATGCTGTTACGTATGCTAATGATGACCATGCAAATAATAATTATGTAAATGATCATGTAAAGAAAATAAGTGTTCTGACCGTGACACAGACACGTACACAGCGGTGTGAGGGTCGGAGGGGCCAGGAGAGGGAGTGCATAGACATCTGCTTTCAATCTGGTTTGACTCTGATTTTAATCTGTATTGACTCTCCTTTAACTCTGTTTTTAAATCTACCTTGATTCTCATTTGACTGCTTTCAATCTGGTTTGACTCTGGTTTGATTCAGGTTGACCCCAGTTTCACACCAACTATGGTCTAGTTTTAGTGAACGGACGAGCACTGTAATCTAGCAACAAGAGTGAAAGCCAACCATGTGAATAAATCATTTGTCTCTAAATTAGTTATTAGACCCTTTTAACACACTCCCAATTGTGTCCTTTATACTCAGCATAAAGAGAATACTAAAACACTGTGGAGCTATATGGGTGAGAGGGTGGAAGAATTTTTTTTCTCTCCAACAATATTATCAGTAAAGTTATAACACAGTGTGTCTCCCCACAAACTGGAATACCTTATTGCATTCTGCTGACGTGTTCGCCAACCTACATCTATTGATTCGGTTGATCTGTTCTATCGATATCTCGAACAGTGATTCCCAACCGGTGGGTCGTGACCCAAATTTCGGTCGAGGGAGT